>NC_090343.1:2817844-2914507 GCF_035084215.1 Heptranchias perlo
ACACACACTCTCTCACAGACACACACACACTCTCACAAACACTCTCTCACACACACTCTCACACTGTCTCACAGACACACACTCTCACACACTGTCTCACAGATACACACACACTCTCACAAACACACTCTCACAAACACTCTCACACACACATGTACACACTTATACACTGTCTCTCATGTGTCCTGTTATAAGGAAAAATACTAAAAGTCCCAGTGCCTGAAGTTTTAAACTATTAGATACCAGAAACACAGCTATTGATTAGCTGGTTTTCTTATTAATCAATTAAATTGATGAATCATCTTGGCAGATAGAGCTGGATTGAAGTGTTGCGTCTACACATCAGAGAGGTGTTCATAGCTTATAGTTGAACAGTTGAAGACTGTAGTGTTCTGGCTGGATAGTGTGACCGACCCAGTTGGGGATCACTCAGCACCATGTTAACACAGTCCAGGAAAGTCCATGGACAAACATCTTGTGATGGTTTTATCTGTCTGAGTATAATTGTTCAACGCGATCGAGGATTTGATTACAAAATAACAAGGACTTATTTCTGTTGGACTAGGGCATGAGGTGCATGAGAGCGATACAAGGGACGTAGCTTCTTACTTCCATAAACCTGTTTGAGGATTTATCCCACAGCAGAGGCCCATCATAGTAACTGGCAATCTCATTCCCAGAAGTTACAAGGACAGCTGGGTGTGGGAATGGAAATATTCCCTCTGGTACAATAAAGAAAAGAAGAAAGACGTTGCATTTAAATGTAGAACCTTATCACATCCCAGCGCACCTCACATCCAATGAGTTACTTTTGAATTGTGATCACTATCGTACGCAAACATGGAGCCAACTTGCACACAACAAGATTCCACAAACAGCAAATGCATTAATGACCTGATAATGTGTTTTTTTGGTGGTGTTGGTTGAGGGAGAAATCCATGGTCTTCAGATACTGTCATGGGATCGATTACATCCAACAGACAGGTGGGATTTCAGTTTAATGTCTCATCCAAAAGACGGCATCTCCAACACTACAGCACCCCTTCAGTACTGCACTAGAGCATTGGTCTAGATTTTGCATGTTTGCGTGTTGGAGTGGAGTTTGAACACACTCCTCTCTGATTCAAAGGTTATAGAGTGCTGCCAACTGAACCATTAGTGATCTGCAGTGGGAACTAAGTGAGACAGGCGATGGCATGACTGTGAAACTGGCTCGGGCTCTACTGGTCTGCGAGTGTCTAATAGCAAACCTGGTGCCAAAAATAGAAAATTGTTTAGCTTCTCAGCACTGACATTTCTCCTCTTAATGAAGGGGAAAAATTGACCCTCATAAACAACCAAAGAGGGATTCACTTAAAGGTGAGTGCGCTATGGACACAATTCTCATGTGGGGTTTCATTCAACCTTTTTGCATCTCATTGAGCTAGACCAGATCAGCTACGTCTAACCCTTTCAGGATTAAAACAGATGTTTGAAACATCATGCAGGTCCTGTCTTTTGGCACTTAGAAATATTAGTTTCTCTGAGATCAGGCTGATGTAAGCACGAGGCTCCAAGTGTAACTCCCAAAATGGAAGCAAACCCAATTCCAGACTACAAGCCCTGAACTGAGTCTGTGCAGTCAGACTGCCTCTTCTCTGCATCCCCCCGGGTCTGGCCCTGGCCCTAACTCCGGTTTCAGTCCCCCAGGCCACTGTGATGGGGTTTGACTCACTGCCGTCACTATAGCGCCAATAGCCCCCAATCCGCAACTATTCCTTATCTACCCCTCTCTAACTGTCAGGCTCCGGAAAAAGTTGCATCTTTTACTGGCGACCCTAGGCAGGGTGAGAGCATTAAACTGCATCTAGGTCAGAGGTGAGCCACGTTGAATATTCACAGTGATGAGCAGTCTGTTGTCAGGTACTTGCCTTGAAGCAATTTAGATTTAGATTCCTTCCTGGTTGGAGTCTGTTGATTGAATCTCACACGTTAGAATCCAATACATAGTAAATAGATTCATTTTCTGATTGGCTCGGCAGATACACAGTACATGTTTGGCATGAATGATGAGGCCTCTTATTAACTTGCCTGATAGATTCGTACAAAAATGGCCTTCGCAGCCCTCCTGCTTCTGTCGTGTATTAAGCCTGTGTGTCTATTTTGGATTTTCCCCTTATACAGAGTCCTTGTCTAATCCTACATATACATTCTTTACACTTGGCCACAATAACCATTGCCCTTCATTGACTGGACGTGCTCTGTTGCCATGTTTAGACCGTGTGGAATTGCACTGTCACGTCTCTCACACTGTTCCGGTTTTTTCCTGCTTGCCAAATCTTCTGCACTGAGAATTCATGTCTGTCCTGAGAGACTTTCCTAATGTCCTCATTTCCTAGTTTTTATTTGTGCCTGTTGCCTAGTGATTCGATTCATGCCCACGAATACAAGATTAGCAATTTCCCTGTCCTTCCATTTGGTTCAAGGACACCTGTTCTGGAAATTGCTCTCTGAGGCTTTTTAACCCCTTCGAGCCCATGTAGCACATTCAGATATTCTCCTCAGGAGCCGAGCAGCCCCGTTTGACAAAAAATTAATTCAACCCAACCATGAAGTGCCCTAATGAGGCTTTTACCCATTAGCTTCCCCTGTCTAATTTGCAGAATTAGCCCATAAAGTAAAGGATTAAGGTTCCCAATTTTAGTTTATCACCAAATGTTGCAAATTTCATGAGTCTATATTAGATATTCTCTCAGGGGCACTGGTAACTTCCATAACCAGACATTGAGGCCCCTACAATATGGAGTGCACCTTTCCTGCCCAGTATCTGCTGAAACTACAGCGTGAGCTGAAGATCGTAACAATATGTGTTGTGTCTACTGGATACTCTGATCTTTTCGGAAGGCGAACTGAATAGCACATTAGTAAAACGGATCACTGGTAAATCAACAAATTGGTTTATTTTACATTAAATATGTGAATCAACAGAATACAGTTTTCCAGTGAGATGCACGTATTTCCTACTGCTGCTAATATCACAACAAATAACAAAATATGCAACACTGCCTCCGTCACGGGCTAAACTCAGTTACAATTCAACTGTCCTTGAGCCGAGTGACATCTGATTTGCTCTGTGAGAGGCTAGCCGTGTTCACACCTGTGCCTGGAATCTCCCAACCTTCCTGACTGACAGAGAGAGAGAAAGAAAGAGAGAGATATAGAGATCTTTGTCCCCGACTCACCCCAACTGACATCTTTAATCTCTGCGCTCCCCTAATCCTGGCCTCTTGCGCATCCCTGATTTTCATCGCTCCGCCATTGGCGGCCGTGCCTTCAGATGCCTACGCCCTAAGCTCTGGAATTCCCTCCCTAAACCTCTCCGCATCTCTACCTGTCTCTCCTTTAAGACTCTCCTCAAACCCTATCTCTTTGACCAAGCTTTTGGTCACCTGTCCCTAATATCTCCTTATGTGGCTCGATGTCAATTTTGTTTGATAATCGCTCCTGTGAAGCACCTTGGGACGTTTTACTACGTTAAAGGTGCTATATAAATGCATGTTGTTGTTGTTGTTTAGGGAGAAAAGGCCGACCTTTGGCCTCTCTCTCAACTCTGTGATGAGAATTGGTCACTGAGCTGTCAATCAATGAAACCCTCTCCCCTTTTGTGTGCGAGCTCCGGGTGCCTCCATTGACCATCCAACTACAACCTCCTGCTGGGCACGGTGAACAAAATCCCGTTCTGACCCTCGAGTCTGAACTGCCGTGGGATCACTTAACGACTTCCCATCATCTCCAAACTGAAGCAATGTGCGACAGTACACCACGTGATGGCTGTTTCGTCTGGGATTCCACCCACGTGCCAATCTAAACAAGGTGCCAAACGGCTTGTTTATGACTGGAAATTAACCCTTTGTAAGCTGAATCCAGCTTCATAGCAAAATGATATCATAAATTAAACCAAAATCTCTTCTAGGCAAAAATAGATGAAGTTCCAAATGATATACTGGTACCAGTGAAACAACACAAACAGATGGACATGTTCATAATTGATGTTTATATTGATAACACTGATTAAAACCCCACAGAAAAAGGGAGACAGCCCCAATGGCTGGATTTATGCAATGTTTTTTTTTTATTCGTTCACGGGATGTGGGCGTCGCTGGCAAGGCCAGCATTTATTGCCCATCCCTAATTGCCCTTGAGAAGGTGGTGGTAAGCCGCCTTCTTGAACCACTGCAGTCCGTGTGGTGACGGTTCTCCCACAGTGCTGTTAGGAAGGGAGTTCCAGGATTTTGACCCAGCGACGATGAAGGAACGGCGATATATTTCCAAGTCGGGATGGTGTGTGACTTGGAGGGGAACGTGCAGGTGGTGTTGTTCCCATGTGCCTGCTGCTCTTGTCCTTCTAGGTGGTAGAGGTCGCGGGTTTGGGAGGTGCTGTCGAAGAAGCCTTGGCGAGTTGCTGCAGTGCATCCTGTGGATAGTGCACACTGCAGCCATGGTGTGCCAGTGGTGAAGGGAGTGAATGTTCAGGGTGGTGGATGGGGTGCCAATCAAGCGGGCTGCTTTATCTTGGATGGTGTCGAGCTTCTTGAGTGTTGTTGGAGCTGCACTCATCCAGGCAAGTGGGGAGTATTCCATCACACTCCTGACTTGTGCCTTGTAGATGGTGGAAAGGCTTTGGGGAGTCAGGAGGTGAGTCACTCGCCGCAGAATACCCAGCCTCTGACCTGCTCTAGTAGCCACAGTATTTATATGGCTGGTCCAGTTAAGTTTCTGGTCAATGGTGACCCCCAGGATGTTGATGGTGGGGGATTCGGCGATGGTAATGCCATTGAATGTCAAGGGGAGGTGGTTAGACTCTCTCTTGTTGGAGATGGTCATTGCCTGGCACTTATCTGGCGCGAATGTTACTTGCCACTTGTGAGCCCAAGCCTGGATGTCTCTGCAGTAAGAGCTCCTTATTGGTCCATCAGTCTGATTTCAGACATAAACTAATTCCCTCTGTTTGTTTGAGTGAGGAAGACCCCTGAATGGATGTTTCATCCTTTTTCTAGCCCTTCTAGATTTTGCTCTGATTTTAACACTTTTTTTAAATGAAAGGCAATTGGAAACATTGTTAAAATTCTTGATTTTAAATGAATTCTGCTATTTATTTTTTCGCCCAATCATTTCCTCCCTGCTGAAGGCAGTAGCAGCACCAACAGGGCTCAACCAGACCTCGTGTGTGCCGAGACGTGGGGAGAGTCACAACCAAGTCGGATTCTCTTTTCATCCAACATCTGCTTACATTCATTACACACAGTGAGCACCAGGCCGCGAGCAAGCACAGGAATCCGGCCTGATACCAGAGAATGCTGAGGATAAGAGCAGTTCCTCGATTGCTGCCCCTTGGGAGATAGAACCATAAAATCATACAGCACAGAAGGAGGCCATTCGGCCCATCGTGCCTCTGCCAGCTCTTTGAAAGAGCTATCCAATTAGTCCCACTCCCCTGCTCTTTCCCCGTACCCCTACAAATTTTTCCCCTTCAAGTATTTATCCAATTCCTTTTTGAAAGTTATTATTGAATCTGCTTCCACCGCCCTTTCAGGCAGCGCATTCCAGATCATCACAACTCATCAGCAGCAGCAATAACGTGCATTTATATAGGGCCTTTAATGTAGTCAAAATGTCCCAAGGTGCTTCACAAGCACGTTATCAGACAAAATTTGACACTGAGTCACATAAGGAGATATTAGGACAGGTGACCAAAAGCTTGGTCAAAGAGGTAGGTTTTAAGGAGCGTCTTAAAGGAGGAGAGAGAGGTGGAGAGGCGGAGAGGATTAGCGAGAGTATTCCAGAGCTTAGGGCCTAGACAGCTGAAGGCACGTCCGCCAATGGTGGAGCGAAGGAAATCGGGGATGCGCAAGAGGCCAGAATTGGAAGAGCGCAGAAATCCCAGAGGGTTGTAGGGCTGGAGGAGGTTATTTTTAAACGGAAAGAATACAAGAAAATTTTAGGAATAAGGTAAGACCGACAGACCCAACAAAGCCATACTTTGTGATTTGACAAATTCCTTCTAACTGCCTTCTTACAGTATCCCTCAATCCCTTCTCTTTCCAAAGTTTCATCTAACTGTGCTCATTTACACTCAATGTCCTTGCCTGATGGTTTACTCCACATGCCTATTACCTATTGTGTGACTTCTCTTCTTCCTAATGATTCCCGTGTCCCAGATTTCACATTTCTTAGTGACCAATTTGCCTGGATCACTTTTACCAACTCCCTTCATAACAACTCGATTACTTCAAAAGAAAACAAGACTGACCTCCCTTAACTCTTTCTCGTTGCCTTTCCTGCCCCACACACAGGGCAACAACGACAGTTAATGGGGAAATACAAACTCCAACCAAGCCCTGAGGGGAAACATTATTGTTACAAGTTTAGGGTCTGCCATAGATAGCAAGATACCTTTTGAAGTTCAGTGGTGTCAGTCGCTCCCGTAAGTGGATCCCTCTCCCATTATGTACTGGAGTAGACTCACAGTCCAATATCTACTTATACAATACTTTAATCCAGCGGTTAATTGGCTTCTTGGCATCAAACATGGCTGCCAGACCAGAGTAACAGCCCACATTGGGCTTACATTGAAAAGGGGAGTCCTGGTATCAAAGTACGACAAATAGTTATAAAGAATGAATAGTGACTCCAACATTCAATTGTCAGTGGCGTTCTACATAAGCAGAGGTTCAGCTTCTATACGTATGCTGATGGCATCCAACTTTATCTCCCCGTCATCATCTCACCACAGCTGACTGACAGCACCTCTGACATTGAGATGAGCCAGAACCAACATCACCAATTCTGAAACCATCGTGTTTGGTTTCTGCCAGAAGATGCTGGTGCTGATTCCATCCCAATTCCCAGCCGTTCGCTCAGGCTGCACCTGATGGCACACAGTCTCAATGTCCAGCTCGACCCTGAGCTGAGTGTCCAATTCCACATCCAGTCCATCACCAAGAACGGTTACTTCCATCCCACCTTCACAACATTGCATCCCTACCACACCCGCAAGCTACAGAAATTCTCATCCACATCTTGTTCACCTCGAGCCTTCAATTCTCCAATGTATTCCTCACTGACCTCGACAGCTTTATCTTACAAAAATTCAACTGGCCCAGAAGTCTTCCACTTGTACTCCTTCCTGTAAGTCTTGCACCTACTTTCACCCCCTCTCTCGGCAATCTCCGTTGGTTCCCCATCTCCAAATTGGTGATGGGGTGTAATTGGATCTCATTGGGCCTGCTGTGTTTAGGATTACAAGGTCTACATGCTGAATAACCAGTGGTCCTAAAGGGACTGCTGGAAACCGCCACCAAAAATGTAAATTTTGTAAAAGAAACTGACCTTAATGTGGAGTCACTGCTGGCCGTCGCTCCCCTCCCTCCCACCCCCACCCCCCGATCCCAGACTTATCTTAGGCTCTCGACCAGCATTACAACCAGCCAATTTTGCCCCACCCCTCCCCACCCCCAGTCAACGTGAACGGGGATGAGTGGGTTGGTGCAGTGGAAGGGGTCGTGCTGCATTCAATCCAATCCAGCCAATTACCGCCCCATCAGTTTACTCTCAATCATAAGAACATAAGAACATAAGAAATAGTAGCAGGAGTAGGCCAATCGGCCCCTCGAGCCTGCTCCACCATTCAATAGGATCATGGCTGATCTGATCCTAATCTCAAATCTAAATTCATGTCCAATTTCCTGCCCGCTCCCCGTAACCCCTAATTCCCTTTACTTCTAGGAAACTGTCGATTTCTGTTTTAAATTTATTTAATGATGTATTTACCCGCCTTGGTTCCGTAACCCTTAATATCCTTGACTATAAAAAATCTATCAATCTTAGTTTTGAAATTTTCAATTGACCCCCAGCCTCAACAGCTTTTTGGGGGAGAGAGTTCCAGATTCCCACTCCCCTTTGTGTGAAGAAGTGCTTCCTGACATCACCCCTGAACACCCTGGCTCTAATTTTAAGGTTCTGCCCCCTTGTTCTGGACTCCCCCCACCAGAGGAAATAGTTTCTCTCTATCTATCCTATCAAACCCTTTAATCATCTCAATTATATCATCCCATAATCTTCTACACTCAAGGGAACACAGGCCTAGTCTATGCAACCTGTCCTCATAATTTAACCCTTTTAGCCCCGGTATCATTCTGGTGAACCTGCGCTGCACCCCCTCCAAGGCCAAATTATCCTTCCTGAGGTGCGGGGCCCAGAACGGAACGCGGTACTCCAGATGTGGTCTAATCAGAGCTTGAGACAGCTGTAACCATGAACCAGCACCTTCAGGAGAGGAGAGGGAAGGTGTCGTCGACAGTGCTATCAAGCGGCACTTACTCACCAATAACCTGCTCACCGATGCTCAGTTTGGGTTCCGCCAGGACCACTTGACTCCAGACCTATTACAGCCTTGGTCCAAACATGGACAAAAGAGCTGAATTCCAGAGGTGAGGTGAGAGTGACTGCCCTTGACATCAAGGCAGCATTTGACCGAGTGTGGCACCAAGGAGCCCTGGTAAAATTGAAGTCAATGGGAATCAGGGGGAAAACTCTCCAGTGGCTGGAGTCATACCTGGCACAAAGAAAGATGGTAGTGGTTGTTGGAGGCCAATCATCTCAGCCCCAAGACATCACTGCAGGAGTTCCTCAGGGCAGTGCCCGAGGCCCAACCATCTTCAGCTGCTTCATCAATGACCTTCCCTCCATCATAAGGTCAGAAATGGGGATGTTCACTGATGATTGCACAGTGTTCAGTTCCATTCACAACCCCTCAAATAATGAAGCAGTCCGTGCCCGCATGCAGCAAGACTTGGACAACATCCAGGCTTGGGCTGATAAGTGGCAAGTAACATTAGCACCAGACAAGTGCCAGGCTATGACTATCTCCAACAAGAGAGTGTCTAACCACCTCCCCTTGACATTCAATGGCATTACCATCACCGAATCCCCCACCATCAACATCCTGGGGGTCACCATTGACCAGAAACTTAACTGGACCAGCCATATAAATACTGTGGCTACAAGAGCAGGTCAGAAGCTGGGTATTCTGCGGCGAGTGACTCACCCCCTGACTCCCCAAAGCCTTTCCACCATCTACAAGGCACAAGTCAGGAGTGTGATGGAATACTCTCCACTTGCTTGGATGAGTGCAGCTCCAACAACACTCAAGAACCTTGACACCATCCAGGACAAAGCAGCCCGCTTGATTGGCACCCCATCCACCACCCTGAACATTCACTCCCTTCACCACCGGCGCACAGTGGCTGCAGTGTGTACCATCCACAGGATGCACTGCAGCAACTCGCCAAGGCTTCTTCGACAGCACCTCCCAAACCCGCAACCTCTACCACCTAGAAGGACAAGAGCAGCAAGTACATGGGAACAACACCACCTGCACGTTCCCCTCCAAGTCACACACCATCCCGACTTGGAAATATATCGCCGTTCTTTCCTAGTCACTGGGTCAAAATCCTGGAACTCCCTTCCTAACAGCACTGTGGGAGAACCTTCACCACACGGACTGCAGCGGTTCAAGAAGGCTGAGGCTGGGAAGGCCCAAGGATTCCTTGTGAGGCCTGGCCCACACTCCTCCTGGCCCACAAGGAATCCTCACAAAGATTTCTGCAGTTAAAATTGCGGTGCGGCGCCACTGACAATACCACCACCTTCTCAAGGGAAATTAGGGATGGGCAATAAATGCCGGCCTCGCCAGCGACGCCCACATCCCATGAACGAATATTAAAAAAAAATTCCCGACATATTCCCACCTGCCCACCATTTTAACCAGGCACAATTAACCCATGGGGGGGCTGCCCGTCCCAGGCAGGCAGGGACCTGCTTAACATGCTGAATTGGTGGCCCGATATTGTCAGTGGCGCCGCACCGCAATTTTAACTGCGGAAATCTTTGTGAGGATTCCTTGTGGGCCAGGAGGAGTGTGGGCCAGGCCTCACAAGGAATCCTTGGGCCTTCCCAGCCTCAGCCTTCCCTCTCCCTCCCAGGACCAGTGGTTAATCCTGCCCCCCAGCACTAAGGGAAGGGTCTCCGGTGCCGTCTGGCTCCGGGTTCAATTCTCGCCCACCGGAGCCGACGCCATTCCCGCTGGCTTCAGGCAGGAGACATCTCAGCACTCTTTCAATGAGGCCACGGGAGTTAAAATGGCCCAGGTCTCACGCTGAAGTCTCCAATCTGCATTAAATCCATTCCCACTCAGTGGGGCTCAGGACCGCTTCTGAGCCCAGACCCCTCCTGGCGTCATCCACGGTCACTTGAAACAAAAAATAATTTTATTCTCGAGAACGAAACAAAGGATTGTAAATGTGAATCATAATTCTGTGTAAGAATCTATTTTGAACTAATTAGGAGTCATGTTGAAGAATAGCAACAAAGGCACAGTGATGGAGACAGTAATACGAGTGCAGTGGGTTTTAACGGCACTGCTGCAATTGAGGAATAAGGTATGCTCCCTCCCATTAACTAAATGAGCTCCACGAGCACTGATGAGGTGACGCATGATAAAACCGCACCTAATGCACCAATACACCAGACAAAGTCATGTACCTTTGATTTCAGATCCAGAAACACTGTCTCTTTAATTAATATATCATAAAACAAGAACATTTCATTAAGTTCCAATTAGCAGGTAATTCTGTGGGGAAGTTATCAGACCAGCAGCTCGACCTCAACATATGCTCGGTTCAGCTGTGTTTTTTTCTGCACTCTGTGACCCTTTGCGTCTGCAGTTCCTTGTGATGATTTGCGTTACTTCATTCTAATTAGAAACTGTCAGGCATGATAATTTATTGAAACATTCTGTCATTCTGAATCTCATTAGTTATGCTGAGCGATTCCGAAATTAAAACTTGTCCAGTTTATGTCAGTTTTATCGTACTGAAGTTTATGTCCTGCCAGCTACAAGATGGGAATCAGTACCTCTCACTATTGCTTACATGTGCAGTGTATGTAAGTGTATAAACCTTTAACCCACAAAGAACTCCATCCAGTAGATCGTTTGATCTGCACCATCCCACATTCCATGTATGTAGGCCACGCCTACAATGGCCCATTATCCTCTGAATCAAGGAACAGCTTTTTCTTTTCCTTTTGGTTTAAAGTCTGTTTTCTCAAATGGAAAAATAAAAATCCATTGTGACAATTCTTCCAACCAATCATGTGACTAAAACAGGATCTCAGGCATTTCATTCGCTGCGATGAGTTCATCAGCTCATGTGACAAGTGAAACATTGCTTTGCTTGTTTATTGGGGAATGTGTTCTGAGTGATTGGGGGAGCTCTGTCATTGGCACTCGTCTGTATTGATGAGTATCTGAGCGAGCACATGAACAGTACAGAAAAGGTTAACATAAAGGAAGGAATTCCTGGAAGGATTGTACCATCATTCGAGTGAGAAGGGAGATCTGTATCAAAGATCTTACATTTAGATCTGATACATAAATAGAAGCTCTTTATTCTCAATGGGGTATCTATTGGATAACCCCCGAAACCGGGCGCGGAGATCGCAGTGCACGATTAAACCCGTGCCCGGCCGTTGAGATGCAGGCAGCAAGTAACATTCGTGCTGCCTGGTGATTTACCTGATTGCTGCGTGCAGCCAGCACTACCTGCACTGTGAGTGGCTGCTCACCAGTAGGCGGGGCCTGATATCGCGAGGGGCTAGCACCAGTTAAAGGCAGCCTGCATTTCTTAAAGGGAAGGTGCACCGTGGCTGCAGGAAGTGGTGGAAGTCAATGGTGAGGTGAATCTGTGCTGCAATACAGTGCAGCGTGCTGATGATGGGACCTCTGGAATTATTAATGAGCAACAACTGGGCTGCTCAAAGTTTGCGGGACTCTGATATTTGCAAAATATAAGATGGGGGTCCACACGGGGTCTGAACGGAGATCAGAAATCGCACACGTAAAACACAGATGCAGGTCCCGTCCCTATGTTTACACACTGATGAGTCACGTTAAAACATTGAATAAAGATTGCGCACGACTAGTCATAGAGTCATAGAGTTATACAGCACGGATAGAGGCCCTTCGGCCCATCGTGTCTGCGCCGGCCATCAAGCCCTGTCTAATCTAATCCCATATTCCAACATTTGGTCCATAGCCCTGTATTCTATGGCATTTCAAGTGCTCATCCAAATGCTTCTTGAATGTTGTGAGGGTTCCTGCCTCCACAACCCTCTTAGGCAGTGAGTTCCAGACTCCAACCACCCTCTGGGTGAAAAAGTTCTTTCTCAAATCCCCTCTAAACCTCCCGCCTTTTACCTTGAATCTATGCCCCCTTGTTATAGAACCCTCAACGAAGGGAAAAAGCTCCTTAGTATCCATCCTATCTGTGCCCCTCATCATTTTGTACACCTCAATCATGTCCCCCCTCAGCCTCCTCTGCTCCAAGGAAAACAAACCCAATCTTCCCAGTCTCCCTTCATAGCTGAAGCGCTCCAGCCCTGGTAACATCCTGGTGAATCTCCTCTGCACCCTCTCCAAAGCGACTAAATCCCACATCCTCCAATCTGCACGCCTGACCTCACCAATCTGCCGATCTGAGTTGGTACCAGGCCTGCGAGAGAGCATGCACCAAGATTCTCTGCTGATGTACTAGAGGCCTTGGTGCAAGAGGTGGACAAAAGGAGGGACATCCTATATCTGCAGGAGGGGCAAGAGGCCCTCCAGACACATGCTCAAGAGGCAGTGGGAGGCAGCGGGGGACGAAGTCAATGCCAGGCGCACAGCACCACGAACATGGATGCAGTGCAGGAAGAAGTTCAATGCTCTGACACGAGTGGTCAAGGTGAGTGAGGTCAACTGTCAAATGGCGTCTCCTACCAACTGCACCACTAACCACATCCAGTGCTCCACACACTACACCCCCCATCGCCCACATACAGACAAACTCTTTCAATCAGTACTCAACTCTTCAAATCAGATGCTTCCTCTCACCCTCACACATTACCACTGTTGCAAGCCACACACAGGTCACACACTGGCAGCTATTCAACCACGACAGGCACACCACCCAAATATCCTGCAGGACACTCACTGACACACGTGTCAGCTAGCCAGCCCATTCCCTGTAGAGTATTAAAACTTTATTATAGGAGCATAGGAAGATAGGGACAGGAGGAGGCCATTTAGCCCCTCGAGCCTGTTCCGCCATTCAGTGTGATCATGGTTGATCTGTGACCAAACTCCATGTGCCCACCTTAGCCCAATATCCCTTAATACCTTTGGTTAACAAAAATCTATCAATCTCAGATTTAAAATTAACAGTTGAGCTAGCATTAACTTCTGTTTGCGGAAGAGAGTTCCAAACTTTGTGTAGAAGTGTTTCCTAACTTCACTCCTGCAAGTCCTGGCTCTAATTTTTAGGCTGTGTCCCCTAGCCCCAGTATTCAAGTATAGGAGACCTCCAAAAACATCAGCAGCTAGAAGCAATAATCCAGCAAATAACCTGTAACTCCTACATGATCCCTTTAAATGGTGATGGTCGGGGGTCCTCCATGCCGTTTAAGACCTGTTCAGCTGTGCGAGGTTAAGACAGTGCATTAGCTGGAGCGTGGAGTTCCAAAATCGCATCTGTCCCTTTAAATCAGCGTTGTACACTGATCTACCGCATAATCTCTCTACTTCACATGGTGCCGGCATTCGTTATCTGTGCATGCGCGAACGCCTTTACCAATATGGCGTCCAGCGCGCACGCATTCCAGACACCATTTTGGGTCCTTAGGAGTTCGCAAAGCACCTATATTGTGGACGCTACATGGCCCAATTTAGACCCCAATAAGTCCTGCCACAGAAATATTGAAAAAGGTCACGGGTGATACGTGCTGCTAAATACTGAGGAGCACAAACTAACTGTAGAATCCAACATGGCAGCTCTCACCCAAAGTTTTCAAAGCAGTTCCTGGATCCCCAGGGCAGGTTGGGTAATCCAGATGGTTGAGTGCTGGAGTCAGGGCCAAAAGATCTTGGATTCAGATCCTGGCGAGGTTCACCCAGCCTTTGAGCCTCCTGAAGTGGATAAAATGAGTTATCACAACTTGGGATGTGAGACAGCAACTAGACGCTGAGCATGCATGACACTCTGGGGTGGAAATTGGTCAGCATTACCTGCGTTTTCGGGACAGGGGCACAAATGAGCAATTTCACTTGGGCTCTGCCCTGCGCCCCAAGGACACCTGAAAACATCCAACGCCATATTGGCCTCGGACGATTTTCAGGCATCTGGGGCGGCCGCCTAAAACAGGCCCTGGGCCCCTTGCTTATGAATGAGGGGGTCTAACACCTGTTTTAGGTTCCCTCCGAGAAATTGGGCCTGCTCTGCTCAGGGTTTCCAGCCTAGCAAGTGGCTGCCAGCAAAAAGGGACATTGGGGAGCCAGGAGGAGCAGCAGTGCCTTTAATTATAAACAACTGAGCACTTTCAAAGAGGTTGGAATACATTCCCTAACTGTCAGCATGTGGGATTAACCCAGAATCGCTGTCAGCAACTCTCTTTCCCCCAGAAAGTTTGTATCTTGCAAGATCTTGAACGTGGTTCATTAGTGCTCTGCATCGCCACCAGTGAGGTGCTTACTCTGCGGGGCATGTCACCATTGGTTTCTGTGCTGCCTCTATTATACTGCGGTCAGCCTACCAACTTAGACTTGATTGCCTGGCAATTGTGGTGTGAAGTTTCTGGACACGAGCTCTCCCTGTGCACACAAAAACCACACTACAGCGCGCTTAAAAAAAAGGAAATAGTTGTGTGAAGTGCTTTGAGATGCTTCAATGTGACTAGGCACTTCATAAATGCCAGTATTATTTTCACTGGGTCTGTAGGGGAAGGCTGAGAGGTAAGTCCACTTTTGGCCAGAGAGAATGGCACTTATGAGATCCACCAGCAGATGCCCACACACACCCTTGGAGGCCCATCTCCTGAGGCGGTTCTCCACTCACCCAAGAGCACTAACTCCGCCTCGTTGATATGCACTGATGTCATGGCTGGGGTGAAGTTGACTGCAGTGCTGTGCTAAAACTGGTGCAAGAGGCCAATGGAGTTCATTTCTGGAAGTTGATTTTTGGCAGCTCAAAGTGTATCAGTGGTTTGTCCTTTCTGATAGCCATCTGTGGCCCTCCCACTGGGGATCACCGTCAGACACAGGAAGACACAAGTGAATAATGCAACATTCATCCTGATTCAGCCCTGAGCAGCCCCTCCCTCACATAGTCCGAGACTGTAATGGATAGGTTTTCAAGCTGGCGTCCCCAGTCCCGAGGAGGGGCAGTATTGCCATCGCCTGTCACAGACACCAAGACCCACAAAACAATCCTTTCTACTCTCTCCCGATCCAGCCACCCTTTGTCTCATTCTCAGAAATAATCTCTTGACCATTTCCCTCCTCTGTTTTGGTGCCTCAACTCTTCATCCAATGTTTCCCCCCTTTTTCTCTGCTGCTCTTTTATTCCCAGGACCTCAAAACAATGGAACCTCTTTGCTACCTCAGGACTTCCCTTCCTCACGTAATCTATGGGTTTTTAAAACTTAGGCTCGGCTTCAACTAATCACCACGTCATGATTTATCTCATCATCTCGCCTAATGTTTTCAACCTTGTTGGTGTCATCGACCTTGACTCGGGTTTCTCAGTTAAAAGTAAAATGATGGCGGGATTTTATTTTGTTTCTGCAGGCGTACAAGAAGAAAACTGAGGCGGCCAAGAAGGAGTACTTGAAAGCACTCGCTGCGTACAGAGCCAGCTTAGTGTCCAAGGTAAGGAGTCACGTCCAGCCCTACTACAAAGCTTTACCACAGTCATGACCCGCTCCTCAGGAAGTGCTATCACTTTTCTACAGGATACAGCCCCAATGTTTCCACTTGTGGGAGAGACCAAAACTAGGAGCCATAAATATAAGATAGTTACGAGTAAATCCAATAGGGAATTCAGGAGAAACTTCTTTACCCAGAGAGTGGTGAGAATGTGGAACTCGCTCCCACAAGGAGTAGTTGAGACGAATAGTGTAGATACATTTAGGGGAAGCTAGAAAAGTACATGAGGGGGAAAGGAATAGAAGGATATGCTGATAGGGTGAGATGAAGTAGGGAGGGAGGAGGCTCGTGTGGAGCATAAGCACCGGCATAGACCAGTTGTAAATTCTATGTGATACCTATAGCCTCGATGGGCAGCAAATTCGGGCGAGGGGTAGAACAGGCGACTGACTCGAACTCACCACGTTCCCGCCGGGCAAGTTAGGGTTCAATTGTGGCTTACAGTTCAGTACCAGAATCTGTTTTCCAAGGAACCAAGAACAAATCTTTCCTGGTAATGGTTTCAGAATGAATTTGGAGTCCCAAGACCCTGTTTATAAAAACAGTTGAAAGTAATTAGAATTCAGCTTCAAGCCCCAGCTTTTTATGAAACTTTCTGCTAAAATGTTGTTTAAACACTGATACCTGCCTTGTTACTGGTGTCTCTCACTGATATCTGCCTTGTTACTGGTGTCTCTCACTGATATCTGCCCTGTTACTGGTGTCTCTCACTGATATCTGCCCTGTTACTGGTGTCTCTCACTGATATCTGCCCTGTTACTGGTGTCTCTCACTGATATCTGCCTTGTTACTGGTGTCTCTCACTGATATCTGCCCTGTTACTGGTGTCTCTCACTGATATCTGCCTTGTTACTGGTGTCTCTCACTGATATCTGCCCTGTTACTGGTGTCTCTGACTGATATCTGCCCTGTTACTGGTGTCTCTCACTGATATCTGCCCTGTTACTGGTGACTCTCACTGATATCTGCCTTGTTACTGGTGTCTCTCACTGATATCTGCCCTGTTACTGGTGTCTCTCACTGATATCTGCCCTGTTACTGGTGTCTCTCACTGATATCTGCCCTGTTACTGGTGTCTCTCACTGATATCTGCCCTGTTACTGGTGTCTCTCATTGATATCTGCCCTGTTACTGGTGTCTCTGACTGATATCTGCCCTGTTACTGGTGTCTCTCATTGATATCTGCCCTGTTACTGGTGTCTCTGACTGATATCTGCCTTGTTACTGGTGTCTCTGACTGATATCTGCCTTGTTACTGGTGTCTCTCACTGATATCTGCCCTGTTACTGGTGTCTCTGACTGATATCTGCCTTGTTACTGGTGTCTCTCACTGATATCTGCCTTGTTACTGGTGTCTCTCACTGATACCTGCCCTGTTACTGGTGTCTCTGACTGATATCTGCCTTGTTGCTGGTGTCTCTCACTGATATCTGCCCTGTTACTGGTGTCTCTGACTGATATCTGCCTTGTTACTGGTGTCTCTCACTGATAACTGCCTTGTTACTGGTGTCTCTCACTGATATCTGCCCTGTTATTGGTGTCTCTCACTGATATCTGCCCTGTTACTGGTGTCTCTGACTGATATCTGCCTTGTTACTGGTGTCTCTCACTGATATCTGCCTTGTTACTGGTGTCTCTCACTGATATCTGTCCCGTTACTGGTGTCTCTCATTGATATCTGCCCTGTTACTGGTGTCTCTCATTGATATCTGCCCTGTTACTGGTGTCTCTCATTGATATCTGCCCTGTTACTGGTGTCTCTGACTGATATCTGCCCTGTTACTGGTGTCTCTCATTGATATCTGCCCTGTTACTGGTGTCTCTGACTGATATCTGCCTTGTTACTGGTGTCTCTCACTGATATCTGCCTTGTTACTGGTGTCTCTCACTGATATCTGTCCCGTTACTGGTGTCTCTCATTGATATCTGCCCTGTTACTGGTGTCTCTCATTGATATCTGCCCTGTTACTGGTGTCTCTGACTGATATCTGCCCTGTTACTGGTGTCTCTCACTGATATCTGCCTTGTTACTGGTGTCTCTCACTGATATCTGCCTTGTTACTGGTGTCTCTCACTGATATCTGCCCTGTTATTGGTGTCTCTCACTGATATCTGCCCTGTTACTGGTGTCTCTGACTGATATCTGCCTTGTTACTGGTGTCTCTCACTGATATCTGCCCTGTTACAGGTGTCTCTCACTGATATCTGCCCTGTTACAGGTGTCTCTCACTGATATCTGTCCTGTTACTCATGTCTGTCACTGATATCTGGTCAATCGGGAGGTGATGATCAGTAGTGAGTGGTTTTAATGTGGAGCCGGGAGGAGAACTAATTTGCAAATGCAAAAGGTCTAAAGCCTGTCTCAAGGCCCTGGGTGCCTATTTTTTTGCCTGTACCAATATGGCGGGCAGCGCGTATCCGGCTGGTAATGATCGCGTGTTTCCCGCCCACCATATTGGAAGCTTAGGTTCCTGCTTAGTGCCTGAGAAACAGGCACGGCTCCATCGAATTTCTAGGCCAATGAATTTGGGGAAGTTTAGTGAATAAATACAGCAACTCCCAGGAAAGTGAAAAACTGCACAGAACATTCTAGAACCCAAAGGCCCCCTTAGAAGGACATGGTGTTCATGAAGAAAAGTTTGGGAACTTTTTTGTGGTTGTGGGGGGGGGAAGAGGCAATGAAGTGTCCCTCTGCACTTTTCCTCATCGTGGCTTCATGCTTAACTTGTGGGACTATGACTTAAGTTTTTCATGTCACTATGTGTTTGTATCTAGATTTTATTTATTGCGATTGCTTTTATACAGATTGTCAAGTCAAGCATGTTAATCTAACCAAACAATAGAAGGTTTGTCAAAGACATAGGTACAGAGGAACAGGAGGAGGCCATTCAGCCCCTCGAGCCTGGCTGATTACATCATGGCTGATCTGTATCTTAACTCCATTTACCCTCCTTGGTTCCACAACCCTTAATACCTTTGCCTAACAAAATCTATCAACCTCAGTTTTGAAATTTTCAATTGACCCCCAGCCTCAATGGCTTTTTGTGGGGGGAGAGTTCCAGATTTCCACTCCCCTTCGTGTGAAGAAATCATTCCTGACATCACCCCTGAACAGCCTAGCTCTAATTTTAAGGTTATGCTCCCTCAGTTAGAATCATGGAATGGTTACAGCACAGAAGGAGGCCATTCGGCCCATCAAGTCCGTGCCGGCTCTTTGTAAGAACAATCCAGTTAGTCCCATTCTCCCGCTCTTTCCCCGTAGCTCTGCAAATTTTTTCCCTTCAAGTATTTATCCAATTCCCTTGTGAAAGCCATGATTGAATCTGCTTCCACCACCCTTTCAGGCAGCGCATTCCAGATCATAACAACTCGCTGTCTAAAAAAGCTTTCCTCATGTCGCCTCTGGTTCTTTTGCCAATCACCTTAAATCTATGTCCTCTGGTTCTCGACCCTTCCACCAATGGGAACAGTTTCTCTTTATTTACTTCATCTAATCCCTTCAGGTCTAGGTGAGTCGGTACAAACTGTCCATTCGCCTCTGGGACAAGGAGCCCAACCCAGCCCAGGTAGATAAGATGAAAGCCCGCCTTGTGCTAACTGTAATGCTGCATCTGTGAAAGGTTTGTGGGGAGCATCAGACTGAAGTACAGACATCTTTGTGGACCCACGCTCAAAAGGAACTGAATTGTCACTGCCCAAAATAGCCAACTTCCTATCCTTTTCCATCTCCATCACTCAATAGAGCACAAATCTAACAGCCTTTTATATTTGTACTTGCTTCCGCAGAGCTACAATGACCAAGCGGAAACGAAGAGCGGGCAAACATCTCAGCAATCACACATGATCCCCCCAAAGCAGCCACTCTACACCATACCACCCCAGACCTCATCACCTTACATCGGACCAAATTCCTTCCTCCCTCAGTCAGACTTGCAGACGTACTCAGGCCCCTCACACCACAGTCTCTCCAGGACCCTCACCTCCAAGTCAGTGATGTCGCAGATGCCACTGAGCGGCTCTCCACCTCCTTCACTCCAGATCAGCCCTCCCCTGCACCAGCAGCTCTCCCTCCAACAGCATCACCACCAGCAAAACACCATCCTCAACCAGCCCATCTCCATGCAGCAGGTCCAGAGCCAGCCAATCATCTCCCACCAGATGCCATTGCAGGTTCAATCTCAGCTTCATTCTCCACCAGGACAGCAGGTAAAGCACCTTCATTACATTAAACTCTACCAGCACCGGTATTAAAGGGTTAGAGCAAGTACAACACTGATTCACCAGCACGATGCCAGCGATGGGGAAACTAGTTCTGAGACGAGAGGTTACAAATCTACCAGTTGTCACTGTGGGAAGTGAGTGGTGCTATTCATTATCATGGCCTCATCTATCAATTTTGTGATCCGTACTATTGGGAAATATTGAGTAGAATGGGCCTATACTGTCTGGAGTTTAGAAGAATGAGAGGTGATCTCATTGAAACATATAAGATTATGAGGGGGCTTGACAGGGTCGATGCTGAGAGGCTGTTTCCCCTGGCTGGAGAGTCTAGAACTAGGGGGCATAGTCTCAGGATAAGGGGTCGGCCATTTAAGACTGAGATGAGGAGGAATTTCTTCACTCATAGGGTTGTGAATCTTTGGAATTCTCTACCCCAGAGTGCTGTGGATGCTCAGTCGTTGAGTATATTCAAGGCTGAGATCGATAGATTTTTGGACTCTCGGGGAATCAAGGGATATGGGGATCGGGCGGGAAAGTGGAGTTGAGGTCGAAGATCAGCCATGATCTGATTGAATGGCGGAGCAGGCTCGAGGGGCCGAATGGCCTGCTCCTGCTCCCATTTCTTATGTTCTTATGAGACTTGAGATACTGGGACTGGTTCCATTGGAGCAGAGAAAACTGAGGAGATTTAATGGAGGTTTTTAAAAATATGAAAGGTTTTGACAGAGTCCTTGGGGGACTCCAGAGGCAACTGTGCTGGGGTGGGAAGAGGAGCTATTGCTGGAGGTGCTCAGGCCAGAATGGGTAGGAGTGGAGCCAAGCATGGACCAGCTCACTGAGCTGGACAATGGAGGAGAGGCTTTGGAGGAAAGACCATGTCCTCTGGTTAGGGAGTCAGTGATGAGGGATCATCAATTTAAAATTATTACTATGAGAGTGAGCAGAGAGGTTAAGAGAAATGTCTTTACACAGAGGGTTACGGAATGCTTTGTCACAGGGAATGGTTGAGGCAGAGACCACTGGATCTGAAAAGAGAAAATTGAATCTATATTTGAAGCGGAGGCAGATACAGGACTGTGGAGAGAGCGGGGCAGCGGGATTAGTTTTAGATTATTCTAGCAAAGAGCTGGAACAAACAGGATGGGCCAAATAGTCTCCTTCTGTGCTGTAAACTGACCCAGTGTTGCTAAGGGAAGTGGGGGATTTAAAAGGCCAATTCCCTACTGTAATCCATTAATCGCTGCATGAAAACAGTCTGTTCACAAATTAGGGCAGTTTTTTGAATTTTTTAAAAATCCGCTGCACTGATTTTCCTCCTCCATCCTCCCCCAGGGGCTAAGACCACTGGCTGGGCCCTTAATGGAGCTGGGGTGCACTCCCTAAATATTAAAATACTCCTGCCCCTGGAAGCGGGATAGGGTCAGTGGCGCAGACAGCGGACGGGCAGAAGTCCTGTCCCTCAGTTCTCCTGGCAGTGACGTGTGACCTGAGATAAACCCACACTGGAGTTCTGCCCATCAATGTGCAGCAGGATTCTGTACAAATAGTCTGAGGATCAAACCTGTCCAGTGCAATTCCAAGCCCCAGGTACAGCACACAGGCAAACAATGCATAGGGTTAGCATACAAGGCTACGGACCAAATGCTGGAATATGGGATTAGAGTAGACAGGGCTGATGGCCGGCGCGGACACGATGGGCCGAAGGGCCTCTATCCGTGCTGTATAACTCTCTATGACTCTAATGGGAAAACACGGCCCAGTTTTAGCCTGGGTTAACGGTATTCTAGGGTGGTAAAATTGGCCTTTGGCGTGAACGCAAAACGGACGATAGGGAATCGGCCCCATTTCCTTTTCCCACTGAACCAATGGGCAGGTGTAAAATGGACTGCCATTTTACGTTACTGCCTATGACTGATTTTGCCCCCTGTGAGTTGAAACAGGTTTTATCAAAGTTAGAGAACTGCCAGGAGTGAAAATCACAATGAAACAAATTGGAATCCAAAGTACACACAGATCTGGGGGATTATTCCCAGAAACGTGTTTTAAATATTTTCCAACCAAACGTAAGTGAGCTTAGTGTTGCATGTGACTAAAATGATTCCTTGCCTCCTAAAAGCTCCTTAAAATAGCAGAATGCTGCCGTCTAAGTAGGTTTCCCAGGATTAAGTTGTAGAATTACAAAATCTCTAAGATGAAGTAGCAAATTCTCTCCTTTTCCCTCAGGGTTATGCACACATGCAGCCGGAGTTTCAGAATACGGTTGGTGCCCAATCTCCTGGCACTGGTGCCTCCAACGCTCCAGTAACGAGCAGCGAGTGGGATAATGAATACTGCAACAGTGAGTGTGTCATCAACCACTGCAGGTAAATGGGAGCAAAAGACATCTGAGGAATGAACCCAAACTGACAAAATAACGGCACGGCTAGAGTTGGGAACATGAGGGATAAACAGGGCTAGTGTTGGGATCATGTGGGATAAACAGGGCTGGTGTTGGGATCATGTGGGATAAACAGGGCTGGTGTTGGGATCATGTGGGTTAAACAAGGCTAGTATTGGGATCATGTGAGATAAACAGGGCTAGTGTTGGGATCATGTGGGATAAACAGGGCTGGTATTGGGATCATGTGGGATAAACAGGGCTAGTGTTGGGATCATGTGGGATAAACAGGGCTGGTATTGGGATCATGTGGGATAAACAGGGCTAGTGTTGGGATCATGTGGGTTAAACAGGGCTAGTATTGGGATCATGTGGGTTAAACAAGGCTAGTATTGGGATCATGTGGGTTAAACAAGGCTAGTATTGGGATCATGTGGGTTAAACAAGGCTAGTATTGGGATCATGTGGGTTAAACAGGGCTAGTGTTAGGAACCTGTGGGTTAAACACAGGAACATTGTGCTGATGGTTAAACAGGGTTAGACTGGGGGTAATGTGAGTTAACCTGGATTAGATTAGGGTTATATGGGATAAACGGGACAAGATTTCGGATTGTGAGGTGAGCCCGAGCATTCTGGACAACAAACCAGATGAATTTTTCACATAGACTTGGGCTGCAGCAGGATCACACAGAGAGCTTCCAATTATGTAGTTGATGCTTATCCAGATTGTGTGGGCTAGACTTGGGAAATTGCGGGGAATTAGGGGCAACATTCCGGATCATATGGGGTAAACTGGGTGTGACTCAAGATTACACAGAGTAAACAGTGTGCGGTTGTACAGACATTGTGTGATCTTTTCAGCTTTCAAGTAGAAACCAAGTACATAACAGAGGGACAAGCCAACAAGCAGGAAACTGATTTGGAATCCATCGCTCTTCTTCAAAATATTTTACACCTGGTACACACCAAGTACAATATAAGGCCAGAACTCAGAACAGAAATCTTTAAAAACATGGT
The DNA here is from genome assembly GCF_035084215.1 of Heptranchias perlo. Taxonomy (NCBI): domain Eukaryota; kingdom Metazoa; phylum Chordata; class Chondrichthyes; order Hexanchiformes; family Hexanchidae; genus Heptranchias; species Heptranchias perlo. Next base: position 2,841,295 of record NC_090343.1, read on the forward strand.
CTGGAAATGAGGCTTTGTGACACGATTGTACAAACACTCAGTGCATTCATATCAAATTCTCTTTGTCCGCTATTTAATGGAACTATTAAACCTCACTTTCAGTTGCTTTTTTCCCCTGCAGACCAGGACTGTGGTTAGTTAAACATGTTCTCTTTGTCCTTCCTGCATCTTCTAATTGGGTTAAAACCTCTATTAAAGTAGCAACAAAGGAATTTGACATGAAGTGTTGAAGGTTCACATGATAAGACAACACAGCATGGATTCCAGGTGAAGATATCTACTTGCTTTGATTCACTAAACTAACTTCTTGTTTCTTTTCATTTGATCTTTAAAGCATGTTACCAAGGGACAAGCCACTGTACCTCACCTGAGCCCGAGTGTTCTTCTCCTTTACTTGGACTTCACCAAGGGAGTTACCAGCGCTACAGATGCCCCACATGTTGGTAACACTGAGGACTTTAGACAAGCCAGTCTCCAAGCACTTGGAATCACCAGCCCAAACACAGGCCTGTGAGCTCACTCATGTTATCATAGGAATCTAACCCTCTATCTCTCCAAAAAAAAAAGTTTAAAAAATAAAAAAGGGGGCAATTTAGCTGTCCTATGAAGGAAATATTTTGCTTGCCCCAAGGTTTATCCTCGACTGCTACTGTAGTGAACTGCTTTTGTGGTTAATTCAGGACCCTTGGCCTAGTGCTTGTGGACTTAACATTTATATGATTATTATTATGATGATTTTTTTTTCCCTCTCTGCTAAACAGCACTAAAGTGTGCAGACAGGCTGTGAATATATTGTCCACATTGGTAATGGGACCAAGTGGACAACTCAATATGATCAAGATGCCTTTTCGTACTGAATTCTGACCATTTGAATAATGACAAATTCAAATGGCAAGGACATTAAAATATTAAATGTGAAACAATCTGTTGAAGAAAGCGTATATTTAGGTTATTGTTTTCAGTAGTTTTACTAAATGTTCTAGACGTGTTGACAATTACAGAAGCTTTGTGTGTTGGGAAATTATTCTGTGATTTACTTTATAGAGAAGGAAGCATTTTTTTTGTATCTGATTTTACTGTAGCACAATGTTGGATAACTGTTCAAAGGGGAAGGTGACATTTGTGTACAAAATGCCAAATGTGTTTGTTTTGTTAAACACCAGTAACTGGGGCCTTTTATAGATGCGTTCTGTAGCTTTTAATATCAATTTTCTGCCATGTGCCCATTTATTTAATTTTATTTTGATTGACACTGCTTAGTCTATTTAAAAAAAAAGATTCATCAGTAAACTGTTAATGTTCTTAATGAGACGGTGAGCTCTCTCTGGATTTGTGGAGGTGTTTCTCCGTTAAGTTTAACACCAGCTGTCAGACTTTACGCTTCATGTCTTGATTTTTACTTTTTCCCCCATCAGTAATAAAAAAAAAGTAATTTTATACTCAAGAGAAGTATAAAGGTCACTTCTTTCCATTGGACATCGCACGGATATCCTTTCTCGATACGTTCCGTTTTATTTTGCGGGTTAAGATCAACATTCTCCTCCCAAGGCTGAACATGTGAGCACATTTCAATGATTCCTGTCAGCGTTCAAAAGTAAAAAAAAATGTGCTGCTTTAACGAGAACATTTGGGCAGCGGAATGATTGGGGATCTTCCAACAGAGACCGGGTTTCAATCGCTGATCCTGATCTGCGTTACTCTGGTGGAGGTGGTCAGCTCATTGGGTCACCTGAGACAGGGTGGGTAAATTGGCCAGATGGGGAAGGGACTGGGTGGTTACAGTGGGTTAGCACACTGTCCTTCCACCTCTGACACCTGACTTTGATCCTGGACTAGATTGTAGGGGGCCAGTCTCCTCACTCTCTCTCTCTCTCGCCTGGCCGTAAGGATCCAACATGAAATGATTTTTGAAGTGATCTCAATCCAATTGCTAGTGGGCACCAGCCTGCAGCACACAACTGCCCTAAGGTAACATTAACTGGCGATCTCGCTCATAGACACCACAGGAATGATTAGCATAGGGAACGAAAATGTCAGACTTGCGCAGTGAGGGGTAATCTTCTGAAGTTGGGGTCAGGGCAGGTTTTTTTGGGGCAGTGTACCAGGTACTTTGCATGTTACTGTGCGATACCTGACTGAGGATTGTTGACAGCAGGCACTGGGTGCAAAAAGTACCCAGTGCTCCATTCCCCAATCCTAACCCTAACCCTAACCCTAACCCCAACCCTAACCCTAACCCTAACCCCATCTCTCAACTTGAGAACCACAAGCATTCACCAAAAGTACGGTGTAGTGGTTATGTTACTGGATGAGTAATCTATAAGCCTGGACTTATAGGTGGTTCATAATCCCACCATAAAAATTTGAATTCATTCTTTAAAATCTGGAAATAAAAATCTGGTCTCAGTAAAAGTGACCATGAAGCTGTCGGATTGTCGTAAAAACCCAACTGGTTCACTAATGTCCTTTAGGGAAGGAAACCTGCCGTCCTTACCCGGTCTGGGCCTATATGTGACTCCAGTCCCCATACCAACGTGGTTGACTCTTAACTGCTCTCTGAAGTGGCCTAGTAAGCCCCTCAGTTGTTTCAAACCTGCTACTAGTGGTTCAAGAAGAAGGCCCAGCACCTTCTCAGGGCAACTAGGGGATGGGCAGTAAATGTCGGCCTTGCCAGAGACGCCCACATCCCGAGAATTAATTTTTTAAAAATTCACCAAAAATGTTTTTAAAAACTGACCTAGTGTGAGAGGGGCCTGAGTATGTGTGGTGTGTATGTGTGGTGTGTATGTGTGGGTTGTGTATGTGTGGTGTGTATGTGTGATGTGTGTATGTGTGGTGTGTATGTGTGGTGTGTATGTGTGGTGTGTGTTGTGTATGTGTGGTGTGTATGTGTGGTGTGTATGTGTGGTGTGTGGTGTGTATGTGTGGTGTGTGTATGTGTGGTGTGTATGTGTGGTGTGTGTATGTGTGGGTTGTGTATGTGTGGTGTGTATGTGTGGTGTGTATGTGTGGGTTGTGTATGTGTGGTGTGTATGTGTGGTGTGTGTTGTGTATGTGTGGTGTGTACGTGTGGTGTGTATGTGCGGTGTGTGGTGTGTATGTGTGGTGTGTGTATGTGTGGTGTGTATGTGTGGTGTGTGTATGTGTGGGTTGTGTATGTGTGGTGTGTATGTGTGGTGTGTATGTGTGGGTTGTGTATGTGTGGTGTGTATGTGTGATGTGTGTATGTGTGGTGTGTATGTGTGGTGTGTATGTGTGGTGTGTGTATGTGTGGTGTGTATGTGTGGTGTGTGTTGTGTATGTGTGGTGTGTATGTGTGGTGTGTGTATGTGTGGTGTGTGTATGTGCGGTATGTGTATGTGCGGTGTGTGGTGTGTATGTGTGGTGTGTGTATGTGTGGTGTGTGTATGTGTGGTGTGTGTATGTGTGGTGTGTGTATGTGCGGTGTGTGGTGTGTATGTGTGGTGTGTGTATGTGTGGTGTGTATGTGTGGTGTGTGTATGTGTGGTGTGTGTTGTGTATGTGTGGTGTGTATGTGTGGTGTGTGTATGTGTGGTGTGTGTATGTGCGGTATGTGTATGTGTGGTGTGTGTATGTGCGGTGTGTGTTGTGTATGTGTGGTGTGTATGTGTGGTGTGTGTATGTGTGGTGTGTGTATGTGTGGTGTGTATGTGTGGTGTGTGTATGTGTGGTGTGTGTATGTGTGGGTTGTGTATGTGTGGTGTGTGTATGTGTGGTGTGTATGTGTGGGTTGTGTATGTGCGGTGTGTGTATGTGCGGTATGTGTATGTGCGGTGTGTGTATGTGCGGTGTGTGTTGTGTATGTGTGGTGTGTGTATGTGTGGTGTGTGTATGTGCGGTGTGTGTTGTGTATGTGCGGTGTGTGTATGTGGTGTGTGTATGTGTGGTGTGTGTATGTGGTGTGTGTATGTGTGGTGTGTGTATGTGGTGTGTGTATGTGTGGTGTGTGTATGTGGTGTGTGTATGTGTGGTGTGTGTATGTGCGGTGTGTGTTGTGTATGTGTGGTGTGTGTATGTGGTGTGTGTATGTGGTGTGTGTATGTGTGGTGTGTGTTGTGTATGTGTGGTGTGTGTATGTGGTGTGTGTATGTGTGGTGTGTGTATGTGCGGTGTGTGTTGTGTATGTGCGGTGTGTGTATGTGCGGTGTGTGTATGTGCGGTTTGTGTATGTGCGGTGTGTATGTGTGGTGTGTGTATGTGTGGTGTGTGTATGTGCAGTGTGCGTTGTGTATGTGCGGTGTGTGTATGTGCGGTGTGTGTTGTGTATGTGCGGTGTGTGTTGTGTATGTGTGGTGTGTATGTGTGGTGTGTGTATGTGTGGTGTGTGTATGTGTGGTGTGTATGTGTGGTGTGTGTATGTGTGGTGTGTGTATGTGTGGGTTGTGTATGTGTGGTGTGTGTATGTGTGGTGTGTATGTGTGGGTTGTGTATGTGCGGTGTGTGTATGTGCGGTATGTGTATGTGCGGTGTGTGTATGTGCGGTGTGTGTTGTGTATGTGTGGTGTGTGTATGTGTGGTGTGTGTATGTGCGGTGTGTGTTGTGTATGTGCGGTGTGTGTATGTGGTGTGTGTATGTGTGGTGTGTGTATGTGGTGTGTGTATGTGTGGTGTGTGTATGTGGTGTGTGTATGTGTGGTGTGTGTATGTGGTGTGTGTATGTGTGGTGTGTGTATGTGCGGTGTGTGTTGTGTATGTGTGGTGTGTGTATGTGGTGTGTGTATGTGGTGTGTGTATGTGTGGTGTGTGTTGTGTATGTGTGGTGTGTGTATGTGGTGTGTGTATGTGTGGTGTGTGTATGTGCGGTGTGTGTTGTGTATGTGCGGTGTGTGTATGTGCGGTGTGTGTATGTGCGGTTTGTGTATGTGCGGTGTGTATGTGTGGTGTGTGTATGTGTGGTGTGTGTATGTGCAGTGTGCGTTGTGTATGTGCGGTGTGTGTATGTGCGGTGTGTGTTGTGTATGTGCGGTGTGTGTATGTGCGGTGTGTGTTGTGTATGTGTGGTGTGTGTATGTGTGGTGTGTGTTGTGTATGTGTGGTGTGTGTATGTGGTGTGTGTATGTGTGGTGTGTGTATGTGTGGTGTGTGTATGTGCAGTGTGCGTTGTGTATGTGCGGTGTGTGTATGTGCGGTGTGTGTTGTGTATGTGCGGTGTGTGTATGTGCGGTGTGTGTTGTGTATGTGTGGTGTGTGTATGTGCGGTGTGTGTATGTGCGGTTTGTGTATGTGCGGTGTGTGTTGTGTATGTGTGTTGCGTATGTGTGGTGTGTATGTGTGGGTTGTGTATGTGTGGTGTGTGTATGTGTTGTGTATGTGTGTTGCGTATGTGTGGTGTGTATGTGTGGGTTGTGTATGTGTGGTGTGTGTATGTGTGGATTGTGTATGTGCGGTGTGTGTATGTGTGGTGTGTGTATGTGTTGTGTATGTGTGGTGTGTATGTGTGGATTGTGTATGTGCGGTGTGTGTATGTGTGGTGTGTGTATGTGTTGTGTATGTGTGGTGTGTATGTGTGGTGTGTATGTGTGGGCTGTGTATGTGTGGTGTGTGTATGTGTGGTGTGTGTATGTGCGGTTTGTGTATGTGCAGTCTGTGTTGTGTATGTGTGTTGCGTATGTGTGGTGTGGTGTGTGTTGTGTATGTGTGGTGTGTGTATGTAGTGTGTGTATGTAGTGTGTGTGTATATGTAGTGTGTATGTGTACACGTGTGGAAGGGCGAGTGAATGACTTCCTACATGGGGGAACTGAACTTCGTGCCAGTTGACGTAGCAGTGGCGTTGAGGAGAGAATGATGAGGGGACGGGTAATATTCCGATATCAAATTAAAATTCAGAACATTTATCTGTAAGGCTGTTTGTGTTGGTCATTAACAGTTACCTTTAAACAAATAAAGTCAGAAACTCCAATCAGTGATGTCCGCTTAAAGGAATATTGTCAAATTAATTTAATGACTTGTTTCTTTGACTTTCTGGCACTAACACAAACCATTTCTTTTTTTGATCAACAATGACTCCAATCTCATGACCTTGTCCCAGCACCAGGAGGTTAATGGAGGGTTAAAACTGGGCAGGTGATTGGCCATTGCTGAACAGACTCAGCCAATCCCGCTCTCGGACACTTCTGAACAGGTTACAAGCAAAAACGTCATCTGATAGGTGACCCTCTCACCTCTGACCTCCAACCTCTCCCTCCTTTGGCTCTCTCTCTCTTTCACCATTTCTGTTACGATCAGTTTCCTCCCCTGTTCCTCCAGCCCACCCGTCCTCCCTCCTCCAGCCCACCCGTCCTCCCTCCTCCAGCCCACCCGTCCTCCCTCCTCCAGCCCACCCGTCCTCCCTCCTCCAGCCCACCCGTCCTCCCTCCTCCAGCCCACCCGTCCTCCCTCCTCCAGCCCACCCCTCCTCCCTCCTCCAGCCCACCCGTCCTCCCTCCACCAGCCCACCCCTCCTCCCTCCTCCAGCCCACCCGTCCTCCCTCCTCCAGCCCACCCGTCCTCCCTCCTCCAGCCCACCCGTCCTCCCTCCTCCAGCCCACCCGTCCTCCCTCCTCCAGCCCACCCGTCCTCCCTCCTCCAGCCCACCCGTCCTCCCTCCTCCAGCCCACCCGTCCTCCCTCCTCCAGCCCACCCGTCCTCCCTCCTCCAGCCCACCCGTCCTCCCTCCTCCAGCCCACCCGTCCTCCCTCCTCCAGCCCACCCGTCCTCCCTCCTCCAGCCCACCCGTCCTCCCTCCTCCAGCCCACCCGTCCTCCCTCCTCCAGCCCACCCGTCCTCCCTCCTCCAGCCCACCCGTCCTCCCTCCTCCAGCCCACCCGTCCTCCCTCCTCCAGCCCACCCGTCCTCCCTCCTCCAGCCCACCCGTCCTCCCTCCTCCAGCCCACCCGTCCTCCCTCCTCCAGCCCACCCGTCCTCCCTCCTCCAGCCCACCCGTCCTCCCTCCTCCAGCCCACCTGTCCTCCCTCCTCCAGCCCACCCGTCCTCCCTCCTCCAGCCCACCCGTCCTCCCTCCTCCAGCCCACCTGTCCTCCCTCTTCCCTCACTGTGTTCAAGCCAGGGCCCAAAATTCCTGTCTGGGCCAAGATAGAAATCTGGTGGATCTCTGGATCGGGGCTGGTAGAAGGAGATGGAACCTTCATCCACTGGGATTCTGCCCCATTTTTTCCAGCTTGCCATTTTCCAGTAAGGGGGGGGTCCAGTTCCTCCGCCTGCCCCTCCCCATGTCAAAGGAGGTGAGATGGCGGGAGTTCCCAGACTAACCCTGTAATCATGGAATCTTAGAGTCTCGGAGCGCAGAAGGAGGCCATTCAGCCCGTTGTGCCTGTGCCGGCTCTTTGCAATTCACCAGCTATCAGCAGTTGTCCAATTTAATCCCACAACCCAGCTTTTTCCCTATATCCCTGCAAATTAGTCCTCTTTAATATATGTCATTTCCCCTTTTGGAAGTTCCTATGGAATCTGATTCCACCACCTTTCAGGTACCAGATCTTAACAACCCTCTGTGTGTAAAAACTTTCTCCTCAATTCCCCTCTAGTTCTTTTGCCAATTATTTTAAATCTGTGACCTCTGGTTACCGACCCACTTGCCAGAGGAAATAGTTTCTCCTGACTTGCTCTATCAAAACCCCATATAATTTTGAATATCTCTATTAGGTCTCCCCTTAACCTTCTCTGCTCTAATCCCAACTTCTCCAATCCCTCCACATAACTGAAGTCCCTCATCCCTGGTATCATCCTGATAAACCTCCTCTGTACCCTGTACAAGGCCTTGACATCCTTCGTAAAGTGTGGTGCCCAGAATTGTTCACAATACTCCAGTCCCATACTTTACATCCTTAAAAGGCCTTCACGGCTGAGAGTTGACATGAATCCTTTGAGGCCATTTGAAAGGTCCTAAATCTTCCCTAGACTGAGGTGATCAGTGCTGGTGGGGGTGGTAACATTGTCACTGGACTAATAATCCAGAGAACGTGCATTCAAATCCCACTATGGCCATTTGAGAATTGGAATTCAGGTTACAAAATCTGGAAATAAAAATCTGGTCTCAGTAAAAGTGACCATGAAGCTGTCGGATTGTCGTAAAAACCCAACTGGTTCACTAATGTCCTTTAGGGAAGGAAACCTGCCGTCCTTACCCGGTCTGGGCCTATATGTGACTCCAGTCCCACACCAATGTGGTTGACTCTTAACTGCCTTCAGAAGTGGCCTAGTAAGCCCCTCAGTTGCATCAAACCGGCAACTGGGGATGGGCAATAAAACCCTGCGACACCCACATCCCGAGAATGAAAACAATGAGCTCATATCGTCGGGGTTTCTAGACTGAGCCATCACCACTGGGCCTCCAGAACTCCGTAATCTGAAATTATTATTTTTGCTTGAATTCAGTTTCAAATGTTGAAATATTAGGTCTTTATGAAGACAGTGTGACCTTCTGATTCAGAGGCGAGAGGGTCACCACTGAGCCACGGCTGACAGAAATACCAACAACTTGCATTTATATAGCACCTTTAACATAGTAAAATGTCCCAAGGTGCTTCACAGGAGCGATTATCAAACAAAATTTGACACCGAGCCACATAAGGAGATATTAGGGACAGGTGACCAAAAGCTTGGTCAAAAAGGTAGGTTTTAAGGAGCGTCTTAAGCGAGGAGAGAGAGGCGGAGAGGTTTAGGGAGGGAATTCCAGAGCTCAAGGCTCGGGCAGCTGAAGGCACGGCCGCCAATGCTGGAGCATTAAAAATCGGGGATGTGCAAGAGGCAAGAATTGGTGGAACGCAGAGATCTCGGAGGGTTATAGGTTCTGGAGGAGGTTACAGAGATAGGGAGGAGGTGCGAGGCCACGGACAGATTTGAAAACAAGGTTGAGAATTTGAAAATCGAGGCGGTGCCAGACCGGGAGTCGATGTAGGTCAGCGAGCACAGGGGGTGATGGGTAAATGGGACTTGGTGCGAGTTAGGATACGGGGCAGCAGAGTTTTGGATCAGATCAAGTTTACAGAGGGTTGAAGACGGGAGGCCAGCCAGGAGAGCATTGGAATAATCGAGCCTGGAGGTAACTAAAGAACACATAAAAATGCATAAAAACACATAAACTGGGAGTGACCACACGATTCACAATCTAAATTAGTAAACACAATGTCTAACACCTTTCGGAACTCCTGCAGTAGGGCTACTATCATGTAACTCGCATTTAGGACTAGTAAAAACAAGTAACCCGAGTACCACACAATCGGGGCACCGTTGGGTAAATTTAACAAGATCTGGGATAAAGCGCCATGAGGTCATTTCAGTTCTGATATTCGAGAGGCCCACGAGGCCCACACCAGCAGCCGGACTGTGGCAGGAGAAACCGAGTGGTCAGAAGAGGCCACGGTAAGTTTTAAAACATTAACGATTATGTGGAATCCGTGGAGGCCGGGAGGAGCAGGAATGCTCAGGAGATTATTAGACTAAGAGCTGCTGTTTACGTTCAATATCAGGACTTTTGAGACAGACTTCCCTTTCCATAGTTGAATGATGGTACAGTCCATCCAGGGTGTCCCACGTTTATGTTAAATCCTTTCTCCGCTGTCAGTGAAAGGATTGACCATTTTCTTTGAGGGAGTGATGCTCCTCTCTTCTAACTCAGCTGATTCGAACCTATATCGTGAATGAAACACAGTGGGGTAGAGTTTGGTTACAGCCTGTTTTAGGGCCCGCAGACAATGAACGCCCTAAATTGGGCCTCATTTCAATACTTTGAGCGAGTTGCCTCACACGTCTCCTGAGGCAGCTCGTCCATTTCAAGGGGATCGATTTTGGGCTGCTTGACCTGCCTCAGATAAGTCGCAGGAGGCAGTGGGGGTGGGTGCGTGGGGGGAAGGAGACAACGGGAGGGGGCCAGTTGCGGGCTGGCAGCGGGCCCCAGTGCGGTGGAATCCTGAGCTGAGGGGGAGCAGGCCCGCTACACTCAGCGCCTTCCAATTTAGGCGAGGCGTCTTAAATCAGGCGCTAGGCTTCTCATTCACGTGTTAGGGGCCTAACGCCTGTTTTAGGTGGCCGCCAGGGGGGGCCTGAAAAATCGTCTGCCCCAGTTTGTGTCAAAATGTATTTCAGGTGCCTTCAGGGCACTGGAGAAAGGAGCGTGAAATTGGTGCTATTTTGGTCCCGTTTTTGCACCCAAAGAACGGTCGCAGTGGGGGGTACAAACTCCGCCCCCCCCCCCCCAGCGTTTGATCACATTTTGAAATCATTAATTAACCATTTCCAGTTCCTCGGAGAGGAAACAAAAATCCTCAAATCCACTCCAATCAGATCACGGAGCGGAGCCTCAGTCCCACAAGTTCCCCGAAAATCGGACTGCGTTCAGACTTCAAAGTTAGACCCTTGACGAAGGTCGGATTTTAAATTTCATATCAATTCAGTCGCAGCGTCTGACACAGAGGTTACAGTTCTCTCGTGAACGCAATTTGGAGCCATTTTTCACGATAGCCCGTACGAAATAAATGAAGAGTTTACCATTACTGTCCACACAAACCAACGGCATTCAATTACTCCGAAAGGTCAGTGCCAGGAATTCCTCTCCCTCTCACTCCGTCCGCTGCTCCTGTTGGTAATTGGAAAAAATTACTGTGAGGAAAAAGAACTGAGATTTCAAAGTCTCCCTTCTGTCTATTTCACTTCAGTAAAGCAAAAAACACACAGATTAATAGATAATTTTAATGCTTCCTAATTGCTGAGCAAAGTGAATAAAACTACCTTCGATATTTGATTGAAATCCAGTAATGAAAGGAGTTTCAGTTCATGCATTAAATAAATATTCTCCCAAGAACGAACGCAGTCTCTCCTGGGAACATACGTAGCCACAATAAATCAATCCCCGTTGCAGGGATTTTAAAACAACCAAACTCATTAAAAACCCAAATTGTTTTTCACAGGGATGCAAAAGAAAGGATTTTTAGGACAAAAAAAAATCCAAGTTGTATTCAGTTAATCCGCTGGGAACTGGGAACAAAGCAGGACACTATTGGAGATAAGGAGAAAATCTGTGAGGGCTTGAAATCTGTAATAAAGGCAGAAACGCACAGTACCCGAGAGTGAGGGAGACGGATAATGTGGGGCGTAGACCCTTCCCCAGAAACTTGGGTCATGGGGTCAGAGAGAGGGGCCGAATTCCCCCTGAGGTTACACTGGTAAATCAGCAAGTCTTTGGGCAGAATATTGGGAGGGGAACCTATCCATGGGTTTCCTGCCGTTCAACAGCTCTTCTGGGATTTTCGACCTGTGACCTTGGCCATATAACTCACTGCCCAAATACATAAATTATAATTAAACATAAAGACGGTAATAACTACTTGTAATTATATAGTACAAGCAGTCTGACAGCACAGAGGCACTGGAGGGGTCGAGAGAGTTGGTGGAGAGGCAGAGCTGGGCGGGAATCACATACGTGTGGAAACTGAGCCCATGTCTGCGGATGATATCGCCGAGGGACAATGTGTAGATGAGGAAGGGGAGGGAGGCTGGGATACATCCATGGAGAGCTCCAGAGGTAACGGTGCAGAGGTGGGTCGAGAACCTATTGCTGAGATGCTCTGGCTACAATCAAATGGGTAAGAATGGAACCAGTGCCAACCCCACCCAGCCGGACAACAGGGAATCGGGGCTGGAGAAGGATAGTGTAGTTGGCCGTGTCAAAGGTCGCAGAGAGGTCGAGAAAGACGAGGAGAGAAAACGCACCATGATCACAGCCACAGGAGATGTCATTTGTGACAAGGGAGAGATGTCTCTCTATAGTACCATCCGAAAACTGGCACTTGTGGGGTGGAGGATCAGGGAATTTGGGGTGTGGGGGCCTTTTGTTTGATTCTTGGGATGTGGGCGTCGCTGGCGAGGCCAGCATTTATTGCCCATCCCTAATTGCCCCTTGAGAAGGTGGTGGTGAGCCGCCTTCTTGAACCGCTGCAGTCCGTGTGGTGAAGGTTCTCCCACAGTGCTGTTAAGAAGGGTTTTTTTCTTTAGTTTTGAAACTGGTAAGAAAAAAAGAAAGACTTGTATTTATATATCAAGGGATATGGAGCAAAGGCAGGTCATTGGGATTGAGGTACAAATCAGCCATCATGAATGACGGAACAGGCTCGAAGGGCTGAATGGCCTCCTCCTGTTCCTATGTTCCCGCCTCTGCGCTGCTGATGAAGGAGAAGGCCTGAGAGTAAGAGGCAGTGGGGAGACCGTGGCGGTGGGAGTCAGGCGACATTGGGAGTGGGGGCGGTAGGATTGCTCTTTCCATCACATCAGCTGCTTCCTGCAGGGTTAGAATTCTCCTTGGTTCCTCTGCACTGGTGGCCAGTCCCTTTAAGCTGCCGCAGCACTGCATCTCCCTCCCCAGTGACCGGCAAACACTACAGAGTGGAGATACCACTGGGAGCCGACCCAACGCACTTAATTGACCCTGACCCAAGAAAATGGGCCGGGAACATGGCGGGATCAGACCGGAGGGCAGAAGCCCCGCCCAGCCCACCTCTGGCAGCGATCCTGCCCTCGAGGAGATTTCCCCTCCCCCGCCCAGCATGCCGCAAGAGAAGAGGTGTTGGATATTGAAGAACGGGGAGATACCTGACTAGCACCGTGAGGACAGAGGCCATCAGACCTACTGTGAAGAGTTTCTGGCCCAGCCAATCAGCACTCAGCCCCACCCAAATCTGAGCCTGTGAAATCCAGTGAACACTCGCTACGGGGAAGAGCGGAGTAACAGCAATTTGCATTTATATAGCGCCTTTAACGCGGGAAAACACCCCAAGGCGCTTCACAGGAGCGTAAAGCAAACAAAAATTGATACCCAGCCAAAGACGGAGATATTAGGACAGGTGACCAAAAGCTTGGTCAAAGAGGTAGTTTTTAAGGAGGTCTTAAAGGAGGAGAGAGAGGCGGAGAGGTTTAGGGAGGGAATTCCAGAGCTTAGGGCCCAGGCAGCTGAAGGCACGGCCGCCAATGGTGGGGCGAGGGAGGTGGGGGATGCACTAGAGGCCAGAATTACAGGAACGCTGAGTTCCGGGAGGGTTGTAGGACTGGAGGAGGTTCCAGAGATTGGGAGGGGCGAGGGACATGGAGGGATTTGAATACGAGGATGAGAATTATAAAATCAAGGCATTGGTGGACTGGCAGCCAATTGTAGGTCAGCGAGGTGAAAATAACGGTAAGAGACGGATAACGTGAGGGGACCTCTGAACGTCCCGTGTACCAAAGCCCGTTGGTGTTGATCGAGAGGGAGCAGCATTTAAAACAAAGCCGCGTCTCGAATTATTTGTACTATTGTGACGTCAGGCCTTTGGTCGTTGTCCGTCCGCCATAAATTCGAACCCACCCAAATTCCCGCTCGTAGTTACTCCACCGACCAGCAGGACAAGGGGACACAGGTATAATCAGGAAGCACTTCTTCACACAAAGAATGAATAATACCCAGAATGGTTTCAGGGTGGGGTAGGGGAGTAGAAGCAAAACCTCTGGAGTCATTCAAGAGGCAGTTCGATGTTGCGATGGGCAATTGTAGGTTTCTGTGGAAGGATGGGCTGAATTGTCTCGCTCATCTGTACTTATCTTGGTGAACTTCCTTGCTCTGCAACAAAATTAACTGTCACTTGGAAAAGTCTGGGTTAATAAAATGACAGCCAGCACGGATTTGTTAAAGGCAAATCATTTTGACTAACTTGATTGAGTTCTCTGATAAAGTAACGGAGAGGGTTGATGAGGGTAATGGGGTTAATGTTGAGCATATGGACTTTCAAAAAGTGTTTGATAAAGTACCACATTAGACTTCTCAGCAAAATTGTAGCCCCTGGGATTAAAGGGACAGTGGCAGCGTGGATACAGAATCGGCTGAGGGACAGAAAGCAGAGAGTAGTGGTGAAAGGTTGTTTTTCAGACTGGAGGGAAGTATACAGTGGTGTTCCCCAGGGGTCAGTATTAGGACCACTGCTCTTTTTGCTATATATTAATGACCTGGACTTGGTTATAGAGGGTATAACGTAAAAGTTTGCAAATGACATGAAACTCAGAAATGCAGTAAACAGTGAGGAGAATAGTAACAGACTTCAGGAGGACATGAACAGACAGGTGAAATGGGCAGACACACGAAAGGTGAAACTTAACACAGAGAATGTGAAGTGATTCATTTTGGTAGGAAGAATGAGGAGAGGCAATATAAACTAAATGGTACAATGCTAAAGAGGGTGCAGGAACACAGAGACCTGGGGGTGTATGTACACAAATCTTTGAAGATGGCGGGACAAGTTGAGAAGGCTGCTAAAAAGGTATATGGGATCCTGGGCTTTATTAATAGAGGCATAGAGTACAAAAACAAGGAAGTTATGCTAAACCTTTATAAAACACTGGTTAGGCCTCAGCTGGAGTATTGTGTCCAATTCTGGGCACCGCACTTTAGGAAGGGTGTAATGGCCCTGGAGAGGGTGCAGAGGAGATTTACTAGAATGGTTCCAGGGATGAGGGACTTCAGTTATGTGGAGAGACTGGAGAAGCTGGGGTTGTTCTCCTTAGAGCAGAGAAGGTTAAGGGGAGATTTGATAGAGGTGTTCAAAATCATGAATGGTTTTGATAGAGTAAATAAGGAGAAACTGTTTCCACTGGCAGAAGGGTCGGTAACCAGAGGACACAGATTTAAGATAATTGGCAAAAGAACCAGAGGGGGAGATGAGGAGAATTATTTTTACGCAGCGAGTTGTTATGATCTGGAATGCGCTGCCTGAAAGGGCGGTGGAAGCAGATTCAATAATAACTTTCAAATGGGAATTGGATAAATATTTGAAGGGGAAAAAAATTGCAGGGCTATGGGGAAAGAGCAGGGGAGTGGGACTAACTGGATAGGTCTTATAAAGAGCCGGGACAGGCACGATGGACCGAATGGCCTCTTTCTGTGCTGTATCATTCTATGATTCTACACTAGGTGTCAGTCATGACTCAGTGGGCAGCATTCTCACTCTTCAACATCAGACAGGTCACAGGTTTGAGTCCCAATCCAGGGGCTGCAGCTTGTAATCCAGGCTGACACTCCAGGGCAGTACTGAGGGAGTGCTGCACTGTCAGAAGTGCCGTCCTTCAGATGAGGCACTAAACTGAGGCCCCGTCTGCCCTCTCAGGTGGACATGAAAGAGCCCATAGTGCTATTTAAAGAAGAACAGGGGAGTTCTCCCCAGTGTCCTGGTCAATATTTATCCAGCATCACTAAAAAAACAGATTATCTGGTCATTGTCTCATGTGTTGTTTGTGGGATCTTGCTGTGCGCAAATTAGCTGCTGCGTTTCCTAGAACAGTGACTACACTTCAAAACAGGAAAGATGTGATTGCACTAGAGAGGGGACAGAGGAGATTTACGAGGGTGTTGTCAGGACTGGAGAATTTTAGCTTTGAGGAAAGATTGGATAGGCTGGGGTTGTTTTCTTTGGAACAAAGGAGGCTGAGGGGAGATTTAATTGCAGCGTATAAAATTATGAGGGGCCCAGATAGAGTGGACAGGAAGGACCTATTTCCCTTAGCAGAGAGGTCAATAACCAGGGGGCATAGATTTAAAGTAATTGGTAGAAGGATTAGAGGGGAGCTGAGGAGAAATGTTTTCACCCAGAGGGTGGTGGGGGTCTGGAACTCACTGCCTGAGAGGGTGGGAGAGGCAGAAACCCTCAACTCATTTAAAAAGTACCTGGATGTGCACCTGAAGTGCCGTAACCTACAGGGCTACGGACCGAGTGCTGGAGAGTGGGATTAGGCTGGGTGGCTCTTCTTCAGACGGTACAGACACGATGGGCCGAATGGCCTCCTTCTGTGCTGTAACTTTCTATGATTGATTCTATGAAAAATACCTCATTGGCTGTGAAGCTCACTGGGACGTCCTGAAGTTGTGAGAAGTGCTATAGAAATACAAGTTGTTTCCCATTTTTATTGTCTCTCTTTTTCGATTTCGCTCCCTCTCTGTCTCACCAATATTCTTTTCCCCACTGACTGCCCCTCCCAGATTCCACCAATGTCACAAGTAAGTGACAGCTTGGAAGGCGAGTCGGTGTGAGGCCCCTCTGATTTCCTCACTGAAAGGGGGCAGTCTCCCCTCTGGGTCCTGGCTCCTCCTGCTCCTCAAGGCCTGGCTGGGATGGGAACCCACTGTGTGGCTGCGGACGCAGTGCGTACGTCAGGTACAGCTGGAGGAAGCAGTCTCACCAAATCTCTAAGCCTCTCTGTAAGGGGGGCGTTCCACGCCGTTTTAAAACACAGCAGAAAGTGACGGTGGGTTTTCTTGCAGTAACTCTGACCATCCCCTGCACACTGTGGCCTTGCTCCAGATCCAACCTAGACAGATGGGATGAGAGTAGCTCACTGTTACAAGCCCGCAGTGAGACGAGTTCTGGCAGGGTTAGTGCGGGGCCCCAGCAGACATCAAACCACAGCACAAAACGGCTGGTAATTAGGTGCTAATTGGCAATAATGGGTCCATTCACTCGGGGAGGCTACGGGGACAGATGGTGTGAGAAATGGATATGTTGCATGGTGATGCAAGAGGCACATTGCTGAGGATGTGCCGGGAGAAACCTTTCTAATCTGTGTTAGCCTCAGCCGGGCTGAACTTGCTGCTGACACAGGAAGCAAAGTGGGAAGATTTCAAATTCTCCAGCGTCACGGCTTATCCTGGGCCTTTATAAACATAACGTGCATTATTGACAGGACGTGATGGGCCAAATGGCCTCCTTCCGTACCATTTCTATGATTCCAGAGTTAATAAGAAGGAGGCCATTCTGGCCATCATTCCTGTGCCGTGCTAGCTCCTTCACTGAGAACTCCCCACACTAATTTCACTTCCCTACTCTTTCCTCATGCTCTTTTCTTCAAGTGTCTTCTAATTCCTTCTTAATTGCTGTGAAAAACTCAGCTCCAGAAGCAGTTTGTGTTAATGGATTCCATAACACAATTCCCCCTTACTCTTCACCTCTGCCTCTCTCACTGATCCTGACTGTATTGCCCCTCGATACCATTTCACCAATCCATGAAAATAACCTTTCACCATTTACTCTCTCAATCCCTTTCAATATTATGATCACTTCTATTAGATTCTCCCTTTACTTCCTCTCCTCCAAATGAACACAACCCTAGTTTTTCAAGTCTCTCATCAGGAGTCTACCCTCCCAGCCCTGGTACCATCTCCATGAATCGTCACTGAACCTTTTCCATGGCTCCAATATCCTTCTGCAAGTGCGGTGCCCAAAACTGCACACAAATTCGAACTGTGGACCAACCACTGCCTTGTACAAAGTCTCGCTCCCTACCAGGGGCGCTCTGACTGAATCGGAAAGTGAGACATGCCTGCATGTGTACTTTCCTTTGGGGTTAGTGTGTGGTTTAACGTGCAAAATTCTCATTCTTACAGTAAACAATCAATGAAAGGATTTATTGTAAATACCTGTGTTTCGGGTCGTGGTTATGCAATAACCAACCGCCTGCTTCCGGTTTCAAAACGCAGCATGGTGCAGGCATGGACAATAAACCAACACCATCATCAAACCACATGTGATTATAGGTCAGCTAACCCTTTCTTGCAATGTTTGTTCTGCTATATTCTCAAGGCCCGAGTGGCTCGGTGGCAGTTTACAGCTAAGCGCTGTGGTGAGACGAAAGACAGGAAGTCAGTGGGTGGTTACACAAGAATAAAGAAATGTTCCATCAGCCTCTCGAAAGGTGTGTGACTTTTTTGAGGAGCGGTCTCATGCTCAGAGCTGCGCGAGGCCGGGTGTGTGAACAAAGAACACTTTCAAAAGGCAACGAGTCAACCCTCAGTAACAAACGAGCAATTGCCTTCTGCTCTTGAAGACCAATAGGGTTTCGCCTTCAGAGGTGTTTAACTGATCGCAGACGGAGCTGGCCGAAGCTTCACCATTGTAGACATTTACCTCTTGAACATCCCCCACTCCCTTCGTCCCACCATTGGCGGCCGTGCCTTCAGCTGTCGGGGCCCTGAGCTCCGGAATTCCCTCCCTAAACCTCTCCGCCTCTCTCCCCTCCTCTTTGTATAAGGAATAAATTAAATGAACTACAGGTTCAAATTCAAATTGGAGGATATGACATGATAGCTATTACTGAGACATGGCTGCAGGATGGTCAGGATTGGGAACTAAATATACCGGGTTATAAGGTCTACAGGAGAGATAGGGAAAATGGAAGAGGGGGAGGAGTAGCCTTAATGATTAGAGATGAAATCACTTCAATGATAAAGGAGGATATAACGAGAGGTAAGCAGCCAACAGAGACCTTCTGGGTTGAATTGAGAAATAGGAAAGGATCTAAGACTATAGTGGGAATTGTGTATAGGACCCCTGGCAGCAGCTCTGAAGTGCTAGATTGTATAAATGCAGAGATTAGACAAGCGTGTAAGAAAGGCATAGTGGTCTTAATGGGGGACTTTAACCTTCACATAGATTGGGAAAAGCAGACTAGCAACTGTCAGAAAGGTAGTGAATTTCTTGAGTGTGTCCGGGATAGTTTTCTACAGCAGTATGTCCCAGAGGCAACAAGGGGGCAAGCCATACTAGATTTAGTAATGAGTAATGAACCAGATTTAGTTAACGGCTTAACTGTGCGTAAGACACTGCTTAAAACCCACCTCTTTGATACCTGCTTTTGGTCACCTGTCCTAATGCCTCCTTCTTTGGTTCAGTGTCAAATTTTGTCTGATAATCGCTCCTGTGAAGCACTTTGGGGTGTTTTACTACGTTAAAGGTGCTATATAAATGCAAGTTGCTCTTGTTGGCTCTGGTGACATTTGACCAAATGGCATTTCGAAAGATTGGGACCAAAGTTACGATCGCCACCAGCTCTATCCCTTCCGTCGTTGGAAGTGCAACAGAATGGGCTGGGAGTCCACCCAGGCCCAAAGCCATCGGTCCCGTCCGGAATTGTGGGGATGGGGGTCATCTGCATAGTCGGGTCGGACTGGCAGTCTCCACAAGGGAACATCGGTAGTGGCATCATGATCTGCTGGCGGAGAGCAGAGTGGCCAAAACCCACTGCACTGGAGAGTCCTCCGAAGATTAAAGATGACATCAAATGTACAGCACAGAAACAGGCCATTCGGCCCAACTGGTCCATGCCAGTGTTTATGCTCCACACGACCCTCCTCCCTCCCTACTTCATCTCACCCTATCAGCATATCCTTCTATTCCTTTCTCCCTCATGTGTTTATCCAGCTTCCCCTTAAATGTATCTACACTATTCACCTCAACCACTCCTTGTGGTAATGAGCTCACTAACCACTCTCTGGGTAAAGAAGTTTCTCCTGAATTCCCTATTGGATTTATTAGTGACTATCTTAGATTTATGGCCTCTGGTTCTGGTCTCCCCCACAAGTGGAAACATCTTCTCTACATCAACCCTATCAAACCCCTTCATAATTTTAAAGACCTCTATCAGGTCACCCCTCAGTCTTCTCTTTTCTAGAGAAAAGAGCCCCAGCCTGTGTAATCTTTCCTTGTAGTTCTAACCTCCCCGTTCTGGTATCGTCACAAAATGAGAACTCTTCCGTTGCATAGGGATCCTTAAGGGATGGATTATCTTTGGGGCCTCAGCAAAAATGAGCTTGGCTGGGGCCTTATTCTGGTGCACGGACCTGAATTCCAAGGTAGTGGGATCTCCCCCCAGACTCCTACCCATCGGAAAATGGATAGCACTAAAAATTGGGGGTGACCTTGGGAGTGACCAGAATTATGAGTCCAAAGAGATGAAGATCCTTTGATGGATCTGCTGGTAAATTCAAGCCCCAGTGAACAGCTGAGTCGAGTTGCCAACCCTCCAGGATTGTCCTGGAGTCTCCAGGAATTAAAGATTAATTTCCAGGACACTTTCTGCCAGCAAACCAGGGGAAAAAAATCATCAGGGCATTAAAATAAATTGCGCGGTTTTCATTTTCTTTGAACATTTGTTTATTAGTTATAAAAATATTGGCGATGGGGGAAAATGGCTGTTTGACCGGGTGGGGCGGTTGGAGGCAGGAGGCCATGTGATGAAACCTCCAGGAATATGTCCAACCAGAGTTGGTAACTCCGGAGCCGGGCCACACAGGCCAGGTAGGTTAGTCCTGGGTCTGTGCTGAGTTCACTGATCACAGCTGGGCAGAGTTAGGGATGGCTGAACTAGCCTGAGGGTCCCTGGGGTGCGGGCGATCAGTCAGGACTACCCCCCTCTCCTCGTCCATACGGCATGTCCAGTTGCTTCAGTGCAGCAGAACCATCACAATATAAACAGGGGGGAGGAGGTGGTGGCCCATAATAATCACAGCCCTAGCCCATCACAGGCCGACTTCGACCTGAAACAGTTCTGTAATATGGGGCCATGGGTAACAGTTACTTGGGCCCATTTAAAGGATGTTGCTGCCCCTGAAAAGTTACTGGCAAAGTTTTTGGCACTTTGTGTAACTATGTAAAGAAAGAACTCCCATTTCTATAGCGCCTTTTATGGTCTCAGGACGTCCCAAAGCGCTTTACAGCCAATGAAATACTTTTTGAAGTGTAGTCACTGTCGTATTGCAGGAAATGCAGCAGCCAATTTGTGCATAGCAAGATCCCACAAACAGCAATGTGATAAATGACCAGACAATATGTTTTTTAGTGATGTTGGTTGAGGGATAAATGTTGGCCCCAGGACACCGGGGAGAACTCCCCTGCTCTTCTTCGAATAGTGTCATGGGATCTTTTACATCCACCTGAGAGGGCAGACAGGGCCTCGGTTTAACGTCTCATCTGAAAGACGGCACCTTCGACAGTGCAGCACTCCCTCAGTACTGCACTGAATGGTCAGCCTGGATTATGTGCTCAAGTCCCTGAACCCTTGATCTTCTGACTCAGAGGTGAGAGTCCCACACCAGTGTGGTTGAGTTTGAACAGCCCTCTGAAGTGGCCGTGTAAACCACTCAGATGTATCAAAACTACTACAAAGAATCACACGGACTGCAGCGGTTCAGGAAGAAGGCCCATCACCACCTTCTCGAGCAACTAGGGATGGGCAATAAATGCCGGCCTCGCCAGCGACGCCCACATCCCGAGAATGAATGAAGTTGGAAGCCAGCCAGCTAGAGGTTTTAACTCATTTGTCCCAGGCAACAGGCAAGTCAACATGAGGGGTTAATATGATGTGTCCACAGTACTGGCACGCACCATGTAGGAAGATTATAGGCTGACATGACTAATATTGACTGTGGATAATTAGGCCTCGTTGAGTTGGTGGAACAAAAGCCTCAGGTGGAATTTTCTCAGACCCAACGACACAGTCTGATCTCACGGATGGAGAATCAATCGCAGTTTTCCAAAGGCCCACCTGCTGTGTTCAGGGCCCCTGTGTTGGTGACGTGGGGGGTCTCAGAAAATTCCACTCCTAATGGTTATCGTACGATAGGAATTGAAAGGAGTGAATAACTAGCGGATGGAGGTGAATCTGGGAATGTACTGGGCTGCGAAGGGTTAACCTCTCATGTTCTTTTGTTTTTAAATCCATCTCATTAAAAATTGAAATGTCCGAGTGCATTTGATAGTCCTACAGAGTGAGATGATGATTAAATATTACAGCTACCACCAGTGCAGATCAAATATTTACAGTCAGATTGTCTGCTTGGTCAACCCTTTCGAAATTCCGTGAAATAGAGAAAAAAATAGAAATACAAAAAAGGATGGAACAAGTGTGAGGGGTTTTGATCGAGTAAATAAGGAGAAACTGTTTCCAGTGGCAGGAGGGTCGGTAACCAGAGGACAAGGATTTAAAATCATTGGCAAAAGAACCAGAGGGGAGATGAGGAGACATTTTTTTAACCCAGCGAGTTGTTGTGATCTGGAATGTGCTGCCTGAAAGGGCGGTGGAATCAGATTCAATAATAACTTTGAACAGGGAATAGGATAAATACTTGAAAAGGAAAAATTTGCAGGGTTATGGGAAAGAGCAGGGGGAGTGGGACTAATTGGATAGCTCTTTCAAAGAGCTAGCACAGGCAAGATGGGCCGAATGGCCTCCTTCTGCGCCATATCATCCTATGATTCTAACTTCCAGGAATATTGGAATAATTTTTCAGATGATAAAAATAATAAAATGCGTTTGCCCAGTGTGGCTGTTCTCAGCTCCGTTAATGGGACTGTCCATTCGATGGAAATTTGTAATGTCTGTCGAGTGTGTTATAGTCAGGAGATTATTGCTCAAACACTGAAATCAAAAAAATAAAAAAAGTTCTGAAAACAGAAACAGTTGAAATCTGTTCAAAAATATCAAATAAACCTCTCGGAACAATGTCCAAAATAGAACCAGTGAATTTACTGTTTCTTTTCATATTTACAACTGTCTTTTGGTGGTATGTCGATGATTTTCTGACAGGTCTGAGAATTACATGTGCTGTTTTGTTGAAGAAAAACTCAGATAAAATTTGTAGTTTTACCACAAAAAAGACATTTGATTTTTGGTTTAAGATCGTTCCAAAGTTTGTGAAATAAATATGAAAACCTCAAAATAAAAAACTAGATTTTTTATTTACCGCAGAAAAATCACTTTCCCTGAGAAAGTTGAAGAAAATTCACCAATAATTTTAGCAAAAATATTGCATGGATTCTTTTTAAAATTAAAAATCAGATTCTTTTGTGTTCAACAATTTTTATTCCTTTAGTAAAACCGAAATCAAATGTCTTTTTTTGTGGTAAAATGAAATATTTTATCTGAGTTTTTCTTAAACTAAATGGAATACGGAATTCTCAGATCTGTAAGGAAATCATCGAAATATCACAAAAAAACAGTAAAATTGCAGTTTGTTTCTGGACATTGTTCAGAGAGGTTTATTTTACACATTTGTCCAGAAATACAATCGCCGCCTCAGTTACTAAATAAAGTGCATGAGATCTCTCTTCAGAATCTCATCCCGAGCTGATTATTGCACGATGAACATTTTTTTTATTCGTTCATGGGATGTGGGCGTCGCTGGCAAGGCCGGCATTTATTGCCCATCCCTAATTGCCCTCGAGAAGGTGGTGGTGAGCCGCCTTCTTGAACCGCTGCAGTCCGTGTGGTGAAGGTTCTCCCACAGTGCTGTTAGGAAGGGAGTTCCAGGATTTTGACCCAGCGACAATGAAGGAACGGCAGTATATTTCCAAGTCGGGATGGTGTGTGACTTGGAGGGGAACGTGCAGGTGGTGTTGTTCCCATGCGTCTGCTGCTCTTGTCCTTCTGGGTGGTAGAGGTTGCGGGTTTGGGAGGTGCTATCAAAGAAGCCTTGGCGAGTTGCTGCAGTGCATCCTGTGGATGGTACACACTGCAGCCACAGTGCGTCGGTGGTGAAGGGAGTGAATGTTTAGGGTGGTGGATGGGGTGCCAATCAAGCAGGCTGCTTTGTCCTGGATGGTATCGAGCTTCTTGAGTGTTGTTGGAGCTGCACTCATCCAGGCAAGTGGAGAGTATTCCATCACACTCCTGACTTGTGCCTTGTAGATGGTGGAAAGGCTTTGGGGAGTCAGGAGGTGAGTCACTCGCCGCAGAATACCCAGCCTCTGACCTGCTCTTGTAGCCACGGTATTTATATGGCTGGTCCAGTTAAGTTTCTGGTCAATGGTGACCCCCAGGATGTTGATGGTGGGGGATTCGGTGATGGTAATGCCGTTGAATGTCAAGGGGAGGTGATTAGACTCTCTCTTGTTGGAGATGGTCATTGCCTGGCACTTGTCTGGTGCGAATGTTACTTGCCACTTATCAGCCCAAGCCTGGATGTTGTCCAAGTCTTGCTGCATGCGGGCTCGGACTGCTTCATTATTTGAGGGGTTGCGAATGGAACTGAACACTGTGCAAACATCAGCGAACATCCCCATTTCTGACCTTATGATGGAGGGAAGGTCATTGATGAAGCAGCTGAAGATGGTTGGGCCTAGGACACTGCTCTGAGGAACTCCTGCAGCAATGTCCTGGAGCTGAGATGATTGGCCTCCAACAACCACTACCATCTTCCTTTCTGCTGGGTATGACTCCAGCCACTGGAGAGTTTTCCCCCTGATTCCCATTGACTTCACTTTTACTAGGGCTCCTTGGTGCCACACTCGGTCAAATGCTGCCTTGATATCAAGGGCAGTCATTCTCACCTCACCTCTGGAATTCAGCTCTTTTGTTTGGACCAAGGCTGTAATGAAGTCTGGAGCCGAGTGGTCCTGGCGGAACCCAAACTGAGCATCGGTGAGCAGGTTATTGGTGAGTAAGTGCCGCTTGATAGCACTGTCGACGACACCGTCACTGTTAAACACCTGTGGTTAGCACAGAAAGATCGTTCAGTGTCTCCAGCCTGTGAGAAACTTGCACTGCATTAAGTCAGCTGAGACTTAATGGCTTAGCAAGTCTTTCCATTGAAAGTGATCCGTCAAAAATCTGTAGATTTCAATAAAATTGATTAATTTGCGGAGCATAAGGCACGGAAAGCACCATTCTAAATTGAACATCTTAAAATAAAATAAATGTGAGGTGGTGCATTTTGGCAGCAGGAATAAGGAGGCCAAATACTCCTTGGAAATTAAGAGTCTAAACGGGGTGGAAGAGCAGAGGGATTCGGGGGGTGTAGATTCACAAATCACTAAACTAGCAACACAATTTAACAAGGCCATAAAAAAATGCAAATCAAGCACTGGGGTTCATTTCTAGAGGAACAGAATTGAAAAGCAGAGAAGTTATGTTAAACTTGTATAGAACCTTGATTAGACCACACTCGGAGTATTGTACAGAGTTCTGGTCTCCATATTATAAAAAGGACATAGAGACACTGGAGAAGGTGCACAAAAGATTCACAATGATGATACCAGAACTGAGAGGTTATACCAATCAGCAAAGATTGAACGGGTTGGGGCTCTTTTCTCTAGAAAGGAGAAGGCTGAGGGGTGACCTGATAGAGGTCTTTAAGATTATGAAAGGATTTGATAGGGTAGACGTAGAAAGGATGTTTCCACTTGTGGGGGAGACCAGAACTAGGGGCCATAAATATAAGATAGTCACTAATAAATCCAATAGGGAATTCAGGAGAAACTTCTTTCCCCAGAGAGTGGTTAGAATGTGGAACTCGCTCCCACAAGGAGTGGTTGAGGCGAATAGTGTAGATGGATTTAAGGGGAAGCCGGATAAACACATGAGGGAGAAAGGAATAGAAGGATATGGTGATAGGGTGAGATGAAGTAGGGAGGGAGGAGGCTTGTGTGGAGCATAAACACCAGTATCGACCTGTTGGGCCGAATGGCCTGTTTCTGTGCTGTAAATTCTTTGTAATTCTACGTAAAAAATATACTGAAATTCAGAATCTTTGCATTATTCTATTTTCTTCACCGCGTGTTTCATGATCATCAATCTCTTTCATTCTTTAATTTAGCCCCCTCCCTCCCCGAGCTCAGGGTCCCGGTTCAGTTGTTACCCCCCCTCCCACCCCGGTCGGTGCTGAGGATGAAACCTGTTCGAGTTAAACTCATTTTAACAGGACCCCAAATAAAGCCCGAGATTCCCCACATGGGGAAACCCGAGGTGCAGGAGCTCCACCTCCTGGCAGCAGCAGCACATTACAGGTCGGGACTTTATTTAAGGGAAAAGGCAAAGAAAGACTTGCATTTATATAGCACCTTTCACCACCTCAGGACGTCCCAAAGCACTTTTACAGCCGATGAAGTATTTTTGAAGTGTAGTCCGTGTTGTGATGTCGGACACGGGGCAGAGACCACGTTCCACTATTCAATCTTCCTTTTAACAATGGGTCCAGGACCATATTGACGCCCCACTGACGACCTCGTCCTGATCTCAGTCTCGCAGTTTGTTGTTTTATCACACGTGAGGGGGGTCCTGTTTAAATAAACATTCTCAGGGTTTTAATCGGTTTTGTTTTCCCAGCATCCCCTATCGTGTGGCCGCTTTTACTGAAACTCCACCTTGAGATCAAAATTCAGGCAATTTACAGAGAATTTTCTTTACCTCATTGGCTCTGCTTTTGGTCACTTCTCCCAATATTTCCCTCTTTAGTTCGGTGACCACACTCTCCCTCCTTATACCTCTGTGAAGTGCTGTGGGACGTTTTTCTGTGTTAAAGGCAAGTTGTTTCAGTGATGTTGGATTGACCCTGAGATAATTTCATGAGTTGCAACTGACCGGCCTGATCCAGTAGAGAGCAGCACCACATCACAAAACCACTCTGAAAATCAACACCAGCAAGCAGAGCGACCTGTTTAAATTAAATAGGAACAGGAGGAGGCCATTCAGCCCCTCGAGCCAGTTCCGTCATTCAATCAGATCATGGCTGATCTGTACCTCAACTCCGTTTACCCGCCTCGGTTCCATATCCCTCGATACCCTCACCCAACAAAAATCGAGTAAACTCAGACTCAAAATGTTTAATTGACCCCCAGCATCCACAGCCTTCTGGGGAGAGAGTTCCAGATTTCCACTCCCCTTTGTGTGAAGAAGTGCTTCCTGACATCACCCCTGAACGGCCGAGCTCTAATTTTAAGGTTCTGCCCCCTGGTCCTGGACTCCCCCCACCAGAGGGAATAGTTTCTCTCTATCGACCCTATCAAATCCTTTAGTCATCTTAAACACCTCAATTAGATCACCCCTTAATCTTCTACACTCGAGGGAATACAAGCCCAGTCATAGAGTCATACAGCACGGATAGAGGCCCTTCGGCCCATCGTGTCCGCAGTCTGTGCAACCTGTCCTCGCAATTTAACCCTTTTAGCCCCAGTATCATTCTGGTGAATCAGCGCTGCCCCCCCTCCAAGGCCGATTTGTCCTCCTGATTCTGTAGGTGAGGCTCAAGGCCCAATCCCCAGACGGTCCCCTCCCCCCGGGGTCTTTCTGTTGGGGCAGCACCAAGTCCGGGCCCCGCTGGGTCTCCACACGGGTAGAGTTTCTACTTGCCGGATATCGAGTGCACATCCTCTCCCTGTGGGGTCCGCCCCGCCTACCTAAGTCCAGAGAGCTTTCAGTGTACAGATTGTCAAGAGTCAAGGCTCGGGGAGGGGGGGGTTTACAGCGACTGGAGACCGGACCCTCTGTACAGCCTCCAGCACAAGGCTCCGGTTAGCTTCCCCCCGCCCCACCCCCCCACCCCCCGCCCCGCATCTCCCCCCCCCCAACATCTCCCCCGCCCCCCCCACCCCGCATCTCCCCCCCCCAACATCTCCCCCGCGCCCCCCACCCCGCCCCCCCACCCCGCATCCCCCCCATCTCCCCCGCCCCACATCTCCCCCCCCCCCATCTCCCGCCCCCCACCCCGCCCCGCATCCCCCCCATCTCCCCCGCCCCGCATCCCCCCCCATCTCCCCCGCCCCGCATCTTCCCCCAAACCCGGCTTATCCGATCAGACAGAAACACAGTCAGTGGGAAGGACCTCAGCTCCAGTCACAATTCTACCCACTTCTCAGTGGGAAGATTCCCAATCGTTCCCGGGAATCCTGCAGAGCTGCCGGACTAAGATTAGCCGGTCGGCCATGGGGGCTGCAAACTGTGGAATCATTTAAGAAAGATGGGGGAGGGGAGAACTGTGTATTCCTTCTGAACGGATGGGCTGGGAGAGCCTTCCTCGTCTGTACCGATCTTGTGAGAGGGTGAAAGAGAAACAGAGAGATCAGGAGCTTACAAGAGCCCGGGTTCCGTGCCTGGTCGTTATTCAGCGATCCTGCCTCTGTGATCACAGTTTGAAACTTGCCAAGACTCTCTCACGTTGGTGAGGCGGACAAGGCTGCAGCTCCTCTGGGTCCCTACCCCCAGGCAAGGAGGCAGTGCCTGCAGGAGAGGAGGAGGGCCGCGCAGCTACCCCAGTCGAACAGCCCATCAACACAACGCAACAGAATCAGGTAAGCTGGAGGCAGAGCAAAATAACAGACGGACGGCATTTTATGGATTATAAACATTGCCTTGATTTTAATTCCACATTCGAGGTATATACAATGAAAATTTGCAAAGCTCATTCTTAAATTAATAAGGATATAATTAATATACAATGCTTCTCTGCGAAAACTTCCATGAGATATAATCTTGTAGAAGAAAAGGGAACAAGAAAAAGTAAAGTCAAATTATAACCGACTGAAATGGAAGATTTGGGAATATCTCGGGGCTGAAATACTGAATCGGTCCCAGTACTGACGGAGTGCAGAGTTTTCAATAGTTCCTCCTCCCGCCCCATGTTATGGAATCTTACAGCCTAAGGAGGCCATTCGGCCCATCGTGCCTGTGCCGCTCTTTGAAAGAGCTATCCAATTAGTCCCACTCCCCCTGCCCTTTCCCCATAGCCCTGAAAATTTTTTCCCTTCAAGTATTTATCCAATTCCCTTTTGAAAGTTATTATTGAATCTGCTTCCACCGCCCTTTCAGGCAGAGCATTCCAGATCAGAACAACTCGCTGCGTAAAAAAGTCTCATCTCCCCTCTGGTTCTTTCACCAATTATCTTAAATCTGTGTCCTCTGGTTACCGACCCTCCTGCCACTGGAAATAGTTTCTCCTTATTTACTCGATCAAAACCCTCCTTGATTCTGATTGTGAATCTCAGCGCCCGTCTCTCCTGCCAAGCCCCTGTGTGGCAGCCCTTGGCCGGGCAGATGTGTCGGGTTCCATCGGCTGGTCTCCTGTACGGCAGCAAGAGTAAAACGCCAGCACTGGGACCGGGGAGAGGGTCAGTGAGTCGTCACTGACTCGAATCCCAGCCTGAGAGGCGGGGGAGAGAGAGAGAGGCGGGGGAGAGAGCGAGAGTGGGGGAGGGAGAGGGGGAGAGAGAGGCGGGGGAGAGGGGGAGAGAGAGAGGCGGGGGAGAGGGGGAGAGAGAGAGTGGGGGAGGGAGAGTGGGAGAGAGTGCGGGAGGGAAGGGGAGAGGAGGAGGGGAGAGAGAGTGGGAAAAAGGGGGATTGGGAGGGAACGTGGGGGAAATAAACAAGCTGGACTGAATTCAGCAGCTCAGTCGCTGAAATTCTTGGCTCTGCTGTGCTGTGATCTGCACAGACATCAATTAACATTCACTGGACAGCAGTGGTCTCGGGGGGGGAGGGGAGGGGGAGGCGGGAGGGAGAGAGAGAGAGAGAGACAAAGAAAAATAAGCAGACATGGTCACTGTGTGCACGCCCGCTTAATCCACCACCTGACTGCTCATCGTGTGTGACCCTACAAGCAGGCTACTCAACTACAGGTGGCATCACTGCCAGACTGATGCCCACACTCGCCCACAGAGTGGGGACACCGGCTGATTTCACCTATTCCCTCGCACAATGACCCGGACACCAGCTTGAGCTTTTAGTAGCCCGTCTGGCGCTGACGGGAAGCAGCAGGAAGGAGAGGAAGTTCGGAGGGTGCGGCCCGATCTAGGCCGATGGAGGGGAAACCTCAACGTATCGACAGGGCCAAGCCTCACATTACAAAAAAAAAAGGGCAAACGGAAAAGAAACTGGGCAGCAGGTCGGAGAATCGATGCCCACCCTCTAGGGTGGAAGGAGCAGCTTCGAGTCTGCAGGACCCCCCCTGCCCGCCCGCCCGCCCGCCCAGACTAGCGGTCTTGATGCTGGGGAGACGTCAAACAGGTGTCAGCTGCTTTGCTTCTCACCGCAGGGACACACTGCTCCAGGACTCGCCAACTCTGCCATGGATTTATTCCTGGAGGTTTCGTCACATGACTTCCTGGTGCCCCGCCCCCCCCCCCCACACGCTCCCGCCATTGGTCACCCGACATGTCCATCCTCGCAATGCCCCGCCCCCATGGCCAATCAGAAACCAAACAGACTTTGTCAACACCTGACTGGATGATTCTTGACTGTCGATCAAACCGCCTTCTGCCCCAAGCTCCAATATTTTTATAATTAATAAACAAAAGTGTTCAAAGAAACATTTTTTAATGCCCCCGATGATTTTCTCCCCCGGGTGTTTTTCCCGGCTCCGTGTCCCGGAGATAAATTAATTGCTGGAGCCTCCAGGAGGGTCGATAATCCCTAAACTAGGGCTTCCCATTGGCCCAGATCTCCCGAGCCCTGAGTGGAGAGAAAAAAATATAAAGGATTTCATAATGTCAAAAAAAATGATTATCACGGCATCGAGCCCAAAGTTGCAAGTTTATGTTTGATGGAGGAGAAATTAGATTGTTTATATATTAAAAAAAGGTTCTTTCAACATCCAGGAGTTTGGCAACATAACAAAGGGGATTGGACAGAATCCTTCACAGAAACTGGAAAAAATAGATCAAAGGGTTAGAGAGAGAAGGCAGAGAGAGAGGAGAGAGAGAGAAAGAGAAAGAAAAAGAGAGGAGAAAGAGAGCAGAGAAAGAGAGCAGAGAAAGCGAGCAGAGAGAGAGAGAGAGAGCAGAGAGAGAGAGAGAGAGAAAGAGAGAGGAGAAAGAGAGCAGAGAGACAGAGAGCAGAGAGAAAGAGAAAGAGAGCAGAGAAAGAGAAAGAGAGAGAGCGCAGAGAGAGAGCGCAGAGAGAGAGAGCGCAGAGAGAGAGAGCGCAGAGAGAGAGAGCGCAGAGAGAGAGAGAAAGAGAGCACACAGAGAGAGAGAGAGAGAGAAAGAGAGCAGAGAAAGAGAGGAGAGAGAGAGAGAGAAGGGAGAGAGCAGGGAGAGAGAGAGAGAAAGAGAGCAGAGAGAGAGAAAGAGAGAGCAGGGAGAGGGAGAGAAAGAGAGCAGAGAGAGAGAGAGAAAGAGAGAGCAGGGAGAGAGAGAGAAAGAGAGCAGAGAGAGAGAGAGAAAGGGAGAGAGAGAGAGAGAGGGAGAGAGAGGGAGAGAGAGAGAGAGAGGGAGAGAGAGAGGGAGCAGGGAGGGAGGGAGAGAGAGCAGGGAGAGAGAGCAGGCAGAGGGAGAGAGAGCAGGCAGAGGGAGAGAGTGCAGGCAGAGGGAGAGAGTGCAGGCAGAGGGAGAGAGTGCAGGCAGAGGGAGAGAGTGCAGACAGAGGGAGAGAGAGCAGGCAGAGGGAGAGAGAGCAGGCAGAGGGAGAGAGTGCAGGCAGAGGGAGAGAGAGAACAGGCAGAGGGAGAGAGAGAGCAGGCAGAGAGAGAGAGAGCAGGCAGAGAGAGAGAGAGAGAGCAGGCAGAGAGAGAGAGAGCAGGCAGAGAGAGAGAGAGAGAGCAGGCAGAGAGAGAGAGCAGGCAGAGAGAGAGAGAGAGCAGGCAGAGAGAGAGAGAGCAGGCAGAGAGAGAGAGAGAGCAGGCAGAGAGAGAGAGAGCAGGCAGAGAGAGAGAGAGAGCAGGCAGAGAGAGAGAGAGCAGGCAGAGAGAGAGAGAGAGCAGGCAGAGAGAGAGAGAGCGAGCAGGCAGAGAGAGAGAGAGCGAGCAGGCAGAGAGAGCAGGCAGAGAGAGAGAGAGAGAGCAGGCAGAGAGAGAGAGAGAGAGTGCAGGCAGAGAGAGAGAGAGAGCAGGCAGAGAGAGAGAGAGCAGGCAGAGAGAGAGAGAGCAGGCAGAGAGAGAGAGAGCAGGCAGAGAGAGAGAGAGAGAGCAGGCAGAGAGAGAGAGAGAGCAGGCAGAGAGAGAGAGAGAAGGCAGAGAGAGAGAGAGAAGGCAGAGAGAGAGAGAGCAGGCAGAGAGAGAGAGAGAGAGCAGGCAGAGAGAGAGAGAGAGAGCGGGCAGAGAGAGAGAGAGAGAGCGGGCAGGGAGAGAGAGAGCGGGCAGAGAGAGAGAGAGCGGGCAGAGAGAGAGAGAGGCGGGCAGAGAGAGAGAGAGCGGGCGGAGAGAGAGAGCGGGCGGAGAGAGAGAGCGGGCAGAGAGAGAGAGCAGGCGGAGAGAGAGAGCGGGCAGAGAGAGAGAACGGGCGGAGAGAGAGAGCGGGCGGAGAGAGAGAGCGGGCGGAGAGAGAGAGAGCGGGCGGAGAGAGAGAGAGCGGGCGGAGAGAGAGAGAGCGGGGCGGAGAGAGAGAGAGCGGGCGGAGAGAGAGAGAGCGGGCGGAGAGAGAGAGCGGGCGGAGAGAGAGAGAGCGGGCGGAGAGAGAGAGCGGGCGGAGAGAGAGAGAGCGGGCGGAGAGAGAGAGCGGGCGGAGAGAGAGAGCGGGCGGAGAGAGAGAGCGGGCGGAGAGAGAGAGCGGGCAGACAGCAGCCTGGTCTAAATGTTAACTGTTCTGTCTGCGACTTGAACTTTTGAAATGATCCGAGCCAAGCAACGAGCTGATATTTCAGAAACCAGTCAGTCCGTCTGCACCAAC
Organism: Heptranchias perlo; assembly: GCF_035084215.1. Classification (NCBI taxonomy): domain Eukaryota; kingdom Metazoa; phylum Chordata; class Chondrichthyes; order Hexanchiformes; family Hexanchidae; genus Heptranchias; species Heptranchias perlo. The sequence goes on from NC_090343.1 coordinate 2,873,467, forward strand.
TTCTCAGTTTTCCTGCAGGACTGGGGCCTGAAGCGACCGGTGAAACCCAGTCCAGGCAGTGGCACTGGGTCACAGGAACCTGGGCAGGTTCCACCTCAGCCCACGACAGTAAGCCGGTGTCAGCGGAGATGGTTTGGGAGGTTCTAGAGGTGGTTCCGGCGTCTCTGCTCCAGGGAGACACAACCAATGGCGTGTACGAGGGGGACAGAATGGTGCCGCACTACATGGTGGAATAGCCTGCTCACACTCACTGTCTTGGGCTCACACAATGAATTGTGACCTGAGTGAAGGAGCCAGAGGGCAGCCAGTTCTCAGAAATCACCAAACCCTCAGAGCGGAGACTGCATCGTGCAGCAGTGTGATTACTGACCTGTAATTATATAAAGGGAGCATTCAGAAAGATCGCCATACAGTCCTCAAATCCTAATTTAAAATATTCAGCATTAGAAATTTACAGAGAAATATTTTATTTGGATTTTACTATTGAAAATGTGAATTTTTGTTGTTGGGTTTTTTTTAAAAAAGGAAACATGACATTCTGTGATTGAAGGGTGGATTCGCAGAGTGATTCGGTGCAGAGTATTGAGGGAATTGTGACCTGGGTCTTGTTATTCTTTGTAAGGGTTTGGCACGGCTGAGCGGTTTTGTTAGATGTCATTCAGAGGGCAGTTAAGAGTCAACCGCGTTGGTTTGGGGACTGGAGTCACCTATAGGCCCAGACCGGGGAAGGATGGCAGGTAAGGACAGGAGATTAATGAACCAGTTGGGTTTTTACGACAATCCGACAGCTTCATGGTCACTTTTACTGAGACCAGATTTTTATTTCCAGAAATTTTTTAAAACTGAATTCAAAAAGGTCGGATTCAAACTCCCAATCTCTGGATTACTGGTCCAGTAACATAATCACCACACTGACCATAGCCCGAGTCTACGTAACAACACAACATGGCGGGGCGAGGAGAGAGAGCTGAAAAGGTAAAGATCAGTAATAGAAACCAGATCCTTAGTTTATGTAAAAAGAAACAAAACTCCTTCTGGGACAGATTAAAATCAAAACTTTTAAAAAAAATACTAATTTGTTTTCACTCCGTGCTGTGCTGTGGGTTGTCCCAGCTCCCGGCCGCCTCTCCCGCTCCTCGATGCTCTTCGTACCCGACTGTCCATCGTTAGGCGAGCAGTCCCATCCGAGTCACCTTGGCGGAGAGGAATGAGTGGATGATAAAAACGATGGTTTTCGGGCACGACTGCAGATTGAGTTGCTGCAAGATAAGAGTTTCCAGTTACTGGTCTGACACACACGGGCTCCGAGACAACGCGATTCACAACAGGAGGCTGCGGCCTTTCCTCCTCCTCTCCCCATCCTCACCCCCTCACACTCAACTCCCTCCGCACCTTATGGCCTTGAATATAACCCTCCCTCCTCCACGCCCCAAAAGATCATCCTCGGGATCTCTGCAACCAGGAAATGGTTCTGCAAAGGTTCTCACTGAAAGAAAGACTTGCATTTATATAGCGCCTTTCACGACCTCTGTACGTCCCAAAGTGCTTCACAGTCAATTAAGTACTTTTTGAAGTGTAGTCACTGTTGTAATGTAGGCAGCCAATTTGCGCACAGCAAGATCCCACAAACAGCAATTTGATAATGACCAGATAATCTGTTTCTTAGTTATATATTTAATTGAAGGATAAATATTATCCAGGACACCGGGGAGAACTCTCCCCTGCTCTTCTTCAAAATGGTGCCGTGGGAGCTTTTGCATCCACCTGAGAGGGGCAGACGGAGCCTCGGTTTAACGTCTCATCCGAAAGACGGCACCCCCGACAGGGCAGCACTCCCTCAGTACTGCACTGGGAGTGTCAGCCTGGATTATGGGCCGTGCGAGGGTTTGATACAATGGAGGGGTTTGCTGGGCCACTTCAGAGGGCAGTTAAGAGTCAACCACGTTGGTTTGGGGGCTGGAGTCACATATAGGCCCAGACCGGGTAAGGACGGCAGGTTTCCTTCCCTAAAGGACATCAGTGAACCAGTTGGGTTTTTACGACAATCCGACAGATTCATGGTCACTTTTACTGAGACCAGATTTTTATTTCCAGATTTTTAATTTTTTTTAAAAAACTGAATTCAAATTCTCAAGTGGCCTGGGTGGGATTTGAACTCACGTTCCCTGGATTATTAGACCAGTAACAATAACCACTTACACTAACCGTACCCCATCCTCCGTGTTATGGGTTTCTATGTAGAACAAAGATGGAGCAAAGTACTCACAATCTCGCCCTCGGGACCCCCAAAGTCCAGGTACATCACTTTGACCCCATCGTCAGACGACATGCGGAGTTTCTCGAAGGGCTGGTTCAGGAGGACCTTTGGTCTGCTGATATCAGGAGCCTCCTGGAAGATGGTGAATCCCTTTTCAAGGTTGACGGCCAGTTTGCATTCCTGCCCGTTCCAGGTACAGGCTGAAATAGGAGCGGACAGCGCAGAGAACGTCAGACACCACAACAAACGGAACAAGGCCCCCGAAACAGGGGAAACAACCTAGAAATCAGCCCGAGCGGCTCAATCAGCACCAAACTGATGTGAAATGACAGGTCCATAAATCAATGGAACGTCCAGATACAAGGGATTGAAGTAAACGAGATATTTAATGTGGGCCTTCCCATAGGATTAGAGGGCACGACCTCAAACCTCGAACAAGGTTTGACAAACGACTTACCCCAAAGTCTAGTGGACATGTTCAGACTGGCCGGGGGGGGGGGGGCGGGGGGAAGAGGGAGGAATGAGATGACACCCATCAGAGGAGCCAGATCAATACAGGAGGAGGATTCTGGGTTAGGGAGACATAACCACGCTGATTGGTTACTTTTAGGTGATGTAAACGGGCGGTGATTTGGGGGGGGAGCTGGGCCAGGGGGGGTGGGGAGCTGTGACAATGTGGCGGTGAGACGGCCGAGCTGAGACGGCCGAGCTGAGACGGCCGAGCTGAGACGGCCGAGCTGAGACGGTGGCGGTGAGAAGACCTGACCCCAGAATCTCCAAAGTAAGAGGAAAGGCGTCTGACCTGTGACGACCTCCTGGATCAGCTCAGCCGCGCTGTGACAGCCGTTGACCAGCAGCCGAGTCCACGTGGACAGGTCGAGGTGCATTTCCGCGGTGAAGAGGTGAGTCTCCACTCCCTGCCGAGTGCCGGCCCGGAGAACGAACGACAGGTCCGTGTCGGCCAAGAGCGACCCTTTGACGGGGCTGGAGTGAACGAGTCTGAAACACGGAACACAAACCCTCATTAACCCCTCGTCCACCGATGGGCCGCCCGACCCTCGCACACTCACTGACCACTCAGCCGACTCCTCCTGCAGGTTTCTAAGGAAGCGGATTTCCTGCATTCCTTGAGACTTTGCTGCGAATCGGCCCAGTCTGTGCCAGCCTTTAGCTGACTCCCATTGCCTGTACAATGGTCTCCTTCTCATTGTAACCAGCAGACATTATCCATTGGCAGACTATGCAGACAGAGCCACCAAGCCAGACAGGGAGCCCCCCCCGAACCAGACAGGGAGCCCCCACCCCCCGGCCAGACAGGGAGCCCCCCCACCCCCGGCCAGACAGTGTGGCCCCATCCCCCGGCCAGACAGGGAGCCACCCCCCCACCCCCGGCCAGACAGGGAGCACTTCTGGCCAGACAGGGAGCACCCCCGCCCCCGGCCAGACAGGGAGCCCCCCCCCACCCCCGGCCAGACAGGGAGCCCCCATCCCCCGGCCAGACAGGGAGCCCGGGTAGATGCAGCAAACATGGGTGGCACTGGCAAGGCCGGCATTTATTGCCCATCCCTAGTTGCCCTGAGAAGGTGGTGATGGGCCTTCTTGAACCGCTGGTAGCAGGTTTGATACAACTGAGGGGTTTGCTGGGCCACTTCGGGGAGCAGTTAAGAGTCAACCACGTGTTGGTGTGGGGACTGGAGTCACATATAGGCCCAGACCGGGTGAGGACGGCAGTTTCCTTCCCTAAAGGACATCAGTGAATCATATTTTTTACAGCAAAATACCTCAAACTTTCTTTACACGGGGTTGTTGGGAGCACGGAATGATTCACCACAGGGCGTGGTTGAGGCAGAGATCGTTGCATCTTTTAAAGGCAAACTGGATAATTATTTGAAGCAGAGGAAAATACAGGGATATCAGGAGACAGCAGGGCAGTGGGAATAGTTTTAGATTGGAGCTAGCACAGACACGATGGGCCGAATCGCCTCCTTCTGCGCAGTAAGATGTAGAGTAACAGATCCCAGCATTAGGGGAACAGGGAGGAGATGAGCCACAGCCACGTGTGGGGAGCGAAAGGAGACATCGTCGGAGCAGGCACCCTGGGGACTTTCGTGCTCTCCCTTATGCTAGCCACTATTTGGAAAGAGTTCCCAACTAGAGAGGTCCCAGTATCTGGCCTGGTGTGGCTCTCCTCCCTCTGATTTCCCCTCTTCTGCGGTTACTCTGTCCTAATGTCCCCCTTCTGACCCGGGGGCCCCCCTCCTCGCCTAGCCTAGGGGACCCCCCTGCCCGCCTGGCCCGGGGGACCCCCTCCCCGCCTGGCCCGGGGGACCCCCTGCCCGCCTGGCCCGGGGGACCCCCTGCCCGCCTGGCCCGGGGGACCCCTCCCCGCCTGGCCCGGGGGACCCCCTGCCCGCCTAGCCTAGGGGACCCCCCCTCCCCGCCTGGCCCGGGGGACCGCCTGGCCCGGGGGACCCCCTGCCCGCCTAGCCTAGGGGACCCCCCCCTCCCCGCCTGGCCCGGGGGACCCCCTGCCCGCCTGGCCCGGGGGACCCCCTGCCCGCCTGGCCCGGGGGACCCCCTGCCCGCCTGGCCCGGGGGACCCCCTGCCCGCCTGGCCCGGGGGAACCCCCATCCTCTCTCACTGCTCCGAATAGAGCTTCCTTTGAAACCTGCATGAGGAATCGGGGAGACCCCTCACCTAAACGCCCCCATCGAGCTGCTCTTTCCCTTGCTCAGAACAGTAGAATCAAAGGACACGTCCTGCACTTGAAGGGGGAAAATTCAAAACTAATCTACAGAAACAATATTTCAGTGAGCGAGTGGTCAATCTGTGGAACAGGCTCCCGAGAGAGACGGTGGGAGCAGTTAGTATCGATTCATTCAGATTACAAATCAGGTAGATTTCTTCCAGAAAATAATATTTTGGGATGTAGTATCTGAGTAATTGGAGACAACGTGTTTTTTAAAAATTAACTCTTAGGATGTGGGTGTCGCTGGTGAGGCCGGCATTTATTGCCCATCCCTAATTGCCCTTGAGAAGGTGGTGGTGAGCCGCCTTCTTGAACCGCTGCAGTCCGTGTGGTGACGGTTCTCCCACAGTGCTGTTAGGAAGGGAGTTCCAGGATTTTGACCCAGTGATGATGAAGGAACGGCCGATATATTTCCAAGTCGGGATGGTGTGTGACTTGGAGGGGAACTGGGAGGTGATGTTCCCGTGTCCTTCTAGGTGGTGGAGGTCGTGGGTTTGGGAGGTAACAGGCTGAGGGAGGAAGAGGTGACTTTGGACCTATGGTTCCCAAAGCTCTCCACCACTGGCGGTTTTCCTCACCTCATGTCTGGGTCTGTTGGAGACTCATTGATGGAGATTGATTGCTCTGATTAGTCAACAACTCCATTATTGTCATATCATGTGATTACCGGGGCGGGAGGGGAGAGAGGACGGGGCGGGAGGGGAGAGAGGACGGGGCGGGAGGAGAGAGAGGACGGGGCGGGAGGAGAGAGAGGACGGGGCGGGAGGGGAGAGAGGACGGGGCGGGAGGGGAGAGAGGACGGGGCGGGAGGGGAGAGAGGACGGGGCGGGAGGGGAGAGAGGACGGGGCGGGAGGAGAGAGAGGACGGGGCGGGAGGAGAGAGAGGACGGGGCGGGAGGAGAGAGAGGACGGGGCGGGAGGCGGGAGCGGACGGGGCGGGAGGAGAGAGAGGACGGGGCGGGAGGAGAGAGAGGACGGGGCGGGAGGAGAGAGAGGACGGGGCGGGAGGAGAGAGAGGACGGGGCGGGAGGAGAGAGAGGACGGGGCGGGAGGAGAGAGAGGACGGGGCGGGAGGAGAGAGAGGACGGGGCGGGAGGGGAGAGAGGACGGGGCGGGAGGGGAGAGAGGACGGGGCGGGAGGGGAGAGAGGACGGGGCGGGAGGGGAGAGAGGACGGGGCGGGAGGAGAGAGAGGACGGGGCGGGAGGAGAGAGAGGACGGGGCGGGAGGGGAGAGAGGACGGGGCGGGAGGGGAGAGAGGACGGGGCGGGAGGGGAGAGAGGACGGGGCGGGAGGAGAGAGAGGACGGGGCGGGAGGGGAGAGAGGACGGGGCGGGAGGAGAGAGAGGACGGGGCGGGAGGGGAGAGAGGACGGGGCGGGAGGGGAGAGAGGACGGGGCGGGAGGTGCCTTGTCCCTGCCTCCAAAATTCCAGCCTGCCTCTGGTTTGGAGCATTCTGAAGCTCGGAGATACAAACAGCGGCCGGTAAGAGGCACTGTGGTTGCTGACCTGGTTGCTATGAGTGGGTGTCGGGAGCTGGGGTTGTTCAAACTCTCTCTGGTCTGTGGTAAACTGCTGTACAAAAGCAGGTCCTTCTCGGTGAGAATAGCAAGAACCGCTTTCTCTGCATCGCTGGACAGCTGGAACAGAAAAATTATAACCATGTTATTCGTGTATTCGAGACGGTTTCCTAGAGCAATACATCATGGAACCAACCTGGGAACAGGCTGTTTTAGATCTTGTGTTATGTAATGAGACAGGGTTAATTAGTAATCTCACGGCAAAAGAACCTCTGGGGAAGAGTGATCATAATATGATAGAATTTCACATTGCGTTTGAAAGTAACATACTTACGTCAGAAACTAGAGTTTTAAACTTAAATAAAGCCAATTACATTGGTATGAGGGGCGAGTTATCAAAGGTAGATTGGGAAATTAAATTAAAGGGTTTGACAGTTGAAAAGCAATGGCAAACATTTAAAGAAATATTTCAATATTCTCTACAAATATACATTCCATTGAGAAATAAAAACTCCACGGGTGATGTGATCCACCCGTGGCTAACTAAAGAAGTTAAGGAGAGTATAAGATTGAAAGAAGGGGCCTATAATGTTGCCAAGAAGAGTAATAAGCCTGGGGATTGGGAGAGTTTTAGAAACCTACAAAGGGCGACCAAAAAATTGATTAAAAGGGAGAAAATAGAATATGAAAGTAAACTAGCAAGAAATATAAAAACGGATTGTAAGAGCTTCTACAAGTACGTAAAAAGGAAGAGAGTAGCAAAAGTAAACGTTGGTCCCTTAGAGGCTGAGACAGGAGAAATTATAATGGGGAATCAGGAAATGGCAGATGCGTTAAACAAATATTTTGTATCTGTCTTTACGGTAAAAGACACAAAAAGCATACCAGAAATAGTGGGGAACTGAGGGGTAAATGAGAGTGAGGAACTTAAAAGAATTAATATCACGAGAGAAACTAATGGGACTAAAAGCCAACAAATCCCCTGGACCTGATGGCCTACATAGAAACACAGAAACATAGAAAATAGGAGCAAGAGCAGGCCATTCGGCCCTTCGGGCCTGCTCCGCCATTCAAAATGATCATGGCTGATCGTCTAACTCAGTACTCTGTTCCTGCTATTTCCCCATATCCCTTGATCCCTTTAGCATTAAGAAATATATCTATCTCCTTCTTGAATACATCTAATGACTTGGCCTCCACTGCCTTCTGTGGTAGAGAATTCCACAGGTTCACCACCAACTGAGAGAAGAAATTTCTCCTCATCTCGGTTCTAAATGGCATACCCCGTATCCTGAGACTGTGACCCCTGGTTCTGGACTCCCCAGCCATCGGGAACATCCTCCCTGCATCCAGTCTGTCTAGCCCTGTTAGAATTTTATATGTTTCGATGAGATCAACTCTCATTCCTCTAAACTCTAGTGAATATAGGCCTAGTCGACCCAATCTCTCCTCATACGTCAGTCCTGCCATCCCAGGAATCAGTCTGGTAAACCTTCGTTGCACTCCCTCCATGGCAAGGACATCCTTTCTTAGATAAGGAGACCAAAACTGCACACAATACTCCAGATGTGGTGTCACCAAGGCCCTGTATAACTGCAGTAAGACATCCCTGCTCCTGTACTCAAATCCTCTTGCAATGAAGGCCAACATACCATTCGCCTTCCTAACTGCTTGCTGCACCTGAATGCTCACTTTCAGTGACTGGTGTACAAGGACACCCAGGTCTCATTGCACCTCCCCTTTTCCCAATCTATCACCATTCAGATAGTAATCTGCCTTTCTGTTTTTACAACCAAAGTGGATAACCTCACATTTATCCACGTTATACTGCATCTGCCATGTTCTTGCCCACTCACCCAACTTGTCTAAATCATATTGGAGCCTCTTTGCATCCTCCTCACAGCTCACATTCCACCCCAGCTTTGTGTCATCTGCAAACTTGGAAATGATACATTTAGTTCCCTCATCCAAATCATTGATATATATTGTGAATAGCTGGGGCCCAAGCACTGATCCCTGCGGTACCCCACTAGTCACTGCCTGCCACACGGAAAAAGACCCGTTTATTCCTACTCTCTGTTTCCTGTCTGTCAATCAATTCTCAATCCATGCCAGTATATTACCCCAATCCCATGAGCCCTTATCTTGTGTAACAGCCATTTATGTGGCATCTTATCGAATGCCTTTTGAAAATTCAAATATACGACATCCACTGGTTCCCCTTTATCTACCCTGCTAGTTACATCCTCAAAAACTCTAATGAGTTTGTCAAACACGATTTCCCTTTCATAAAACCATGTTGACTCTGCCTAATCATATTATGATTTTCTAAGTGCCCTGTTACCACATCCTTAATAATGGATTCCAGCATTTTCCCGACGATCGATGTCAGACTAACTGGCCTGTAGTTCACTGTTTTCTCTCTCCCTCCCTTCTCTCGAATAGCGGGCTCACATTTGCTACCTTCCAATCCACTGGGACCGTTCTAGAATCTTGAGATTTTGGAAGATCAAAACCAATGCATCCACTATCTCTGCAGCCACCTCTTTTAGAACCCTAGGATGTAGAATAGATAGGGGAGAACCAGAGGATGTAACTAGCAGGGTAGATAAAGGGAACCAGTGGATGTCGTATATTTGAATTTTCAAAGGCATTCGATAAGGTGCCACATAAAAGGCTGTTACACAAGTTAAGGGCTCATGGGGTTGGGGGTAATGTATTAGCACGGATAGAGGATTGGTTAAAGACAGAAAACAGAGAGTGGGGATAAACGGGTCATTCTCAGGTTGGCAGGCTGTAACTAGTGGGGAAATGTGAGGTTTTCATTTTGGTAGAAGAATAGAAAAATAGAATGGTGAGAAACTATTAAATGTTGGTGTTCAGAGAGATTTTGTGTTCTCGTACAAGAATCACAAAAAGTTAGTATACAGGTACAGCGGGCAATAAGGAAGGCAAATGGCATGTTGGCCTTATTGCAAGGGGGTTGGAGTACAAGAGTAAGGAAGTCTTACTACAATTATACAGGGCTTTGGTGAGACCTCACCTGGAGTACTGTGTACAGTTTGGTCTCCTTATCTAAGGAAGGATATACTTGCCTTAGAGGTGGTGTAACGAAGGTTCACTAGATTGATTCCTGGGACGAGAGGGTTGTCCTATGAAGAGAGGTTGAGTAGAATGGCCTGTATTCTTAGGAGTAAGAAGAATGAGAGGTGATCTCATTGAAACATATAAGATTATGAGGGTGCTTGTCAGGGTAGATGCTGAGAGATTGTTTCCCTGGGCTGAGAGTCTAGAACTAGGGGGCATAGTCTCAGGATAAGGGGTTGCCATTCAAGACTGAGATGAGGAGGAATTTCTTCACACAGAGGGTGTGAATCTTTAGAATTCTCTACCCCAAGCTCCTTTCTCACACCGTCCTTATCTCATCCTTTATTATCAGGGCTCCACCACCTCCTTTTCCATTCTGCCCGTCTTTTCTAAACGACATGTGCCCTGGAATATTTAATTCCCAATCTTGGTCACTTTGCAACCATGTCTCTGTAATGGCTTTTAGATCAAACCCATTTATCTCTATTTGTGCAACTAATTAATTTATCTTGTTACAAATGCTCCGTGCATTCAGATAATAGACTTCTAGAGTATAGGCCCATTCTATTCAACCTCTCCTCATAGGACAACCCTCTCATGGGGTTTAATTTGTGTTGAGATCCCTTTATTGGGTCTGGAGGATAAACAAATATTACTTTGCAATCTGTGTCAATAGAAATAACATGAGCATTAAAGAGCCCCCAACCTTCCCAAAAAATATTCACCAAATCTACTGCTCCGCCTCTCTCTCCTCCTTTAAGACGCTCCTTAAAACCTACCTCTTTGACCAAGCTTTTGGTCACCTGTCCTAATATCTCCTTATGTGGCTCGGTGTCGAATTTTGTTTGATAATCGCTCCTGTGAAGCGCCTTGGGATGTTTTACTAGGTTAAAGGCGCTATATAAATGCAAGTTGTTGCTGTTGGTTCTGGTGGCATTTGACCAAACGGCATTTCAAAAGATTTGGCAAACACTTTTCCGTGAAGACGTGACCACTTAAACAAGAGAGGGAGAGGGAGTGGAGGTGAGAGGGGTCTAGACTCACCTGCTCAGTCAGCCAGCCCACGTGTTTAATCTCTTTACTCCCAGCTATGCCGGTGCTGCCTGCCAGGGCTCTCATCTCGGGGCCTTGACTCTGGGCAGGAGGGCAGTGGCGTTACCGTGGAGGGCATTGAACCAGGACTGTGCAGTAGCACCATCCTTCACCCGCAGAGAGACCGAGGACTTACCGTCCGCAGAGGAAAGGTCAATGTACCTGAACACGGAAAGAGAGACGGGGGGTGGGGGAGGGCGAGGGAGAGAGGGAGAGGGGGAGAGAGAGAGGGGGAAGAGAGGAGAGAGAGAGGGAGAAGAGAGGAGAGAGAGAGGGGGATAGAGAGAGACGGGGGAGTGGGAGAGAGAGAAATAGAGAGAGGGAGAGGGTGGGGAGGGGAGCAGGAGAGAGAGAGGTGGGGTGGGAGGAGAGAGAGAGGAGGGGAAGAGGGGAGGGAGCGGGGAGACAGAGATTGAGAGGGAGGGGAGAGAGGGAGATTGAGGCAGAGAGGGGAGAAAGGGCGGGGGGGAGAGAGGGCGAGGGGGAAGAGAGAGAGGGGGAGAGAGAGAGGGGGAGAGAGAGAGGGGGAGAGAGAGAGGGGGAGAGAGAGAGGGGAGGAAGAGGGGGAGAGAGAGAGGAGGGAGAGAGAGAGAGAGAGAGAAAGAGAGAGAGAGATGGGGAAGAGAGATGATTATTCACACAAAACAGCCAGAAACTGTGAATCACCAAACAAGAACTCACTTCTCACTGAGACAATTAATCAGCACACACTCCCAGGGACCCCCTGTAAATACTGACACACTCCCAGGGACCCCCTGTAAATACTGACACACTCCCAGGGACCCCCTGTAAATACTGACACACTCCCGGGGACCCCCTGTAAATACTGACACACTCCAGGGACCCCCTGTAAATACTGACACACTCCCGGGGACCCCCTGTAAATACTGACACACTCCCAGGGACCCCCTGTAAATACTGACACACTCCCAGGGACCCCCTGTAAATACCGACACACTCCCAGGGACCCCCTGTAAATACGGGCACACTCCCAGGGACCCCCTGTAAATACTGACACACTCCCAGGGACCCCCTGTAAATACTGATACACTCCAGGGACCCCCTGTAAATACCGACACACTCCCAGGGACCCCCTGTAAATACTGACACACTCCCAGGGACCCCCTGTAAATACGGGCACACTCCCAGGGTCCCCCTGTAAATACTGACACACTCCCAGGGACCCCCTGTAAATACCGACACACTCCCGGGGACCCCCTGTAAATACTGACACACTCTCCCGGGGACCCCTGTAAATACTGACACACTCCCGGGGACCCCCTGTAAATACTGACACACTCCCGGGGTCCCCCTATTCCCCCCTCTCCCATGTTCCCTCACCTCACTCTGCTCACACTCCCTCTCCCCCACTCCTGCCCCCCTGACCCTCACCCTCCCCCCAATCCCTTCCCCCTCCCGGCCCAGATTCCCGAATGGTATTCCTTCCCCCCCCCCCCCGCCCCAGGTACCTGTTCTCGAGATCTGGGGGTCTGGTTTTTCTTCGGATGTAACACATTTTCAGGGGAATGGTCTGCTCCTGCTCCAGATCTCCGTGCTGAGAGGCTGCAGGTGAGCCCAGTGCGGAGTTTCCGCTGCTTGTGGGACTGGACGAGGCCGGAGGTTCCCATCCCAGCACCGGCCCTGAGGAGATGTTCTTGAAGTAGGACGAGACTTCCTTCAGGTATTTCACTGACGTTGAAAAAAAAATACAAAATATAGTCATTAAATTTGCAAAAGTACATCTAAAAGCTGATGGACAGGTACAAAAGATAATTTAAGGCTCATGGAATTATCAAGGGGGGCTGGAATACAGAGGGGTGGAAATGATGTTACAGTTTATATAAAGCTCTGGTCAGACCCCCCCCCCCTGGATAATGCCACATTATTGGGTACAGTTCTGGGCACCGCACCTCAGGAAGGATATATCGGCCTTGGAGGGGGTGCAGGGCAGATTCCCCAGAATGGTACAGGGCTTAAAGGGTTAAATTATGAGGACAGGTTGCATAGACTCGGCTTGTATCCCCTGAGTATAGAAGATTAAGGGGTGATCTAATCGAGGTGAACAAAGATGATTGAAGGAGTTGATAGGATAGATGGGGAGAAACTATTCCCTCTGGTGGGGGGAGTCCAGAACAAGGGGGAATAACCTTAAAATTAGAGCCAGGCCGTTCAGGGGTGATGTCAGGAAGCATTTCCTCACACAAAGGGGAGTGGAAATCTGGAACTCTCTCCCCCAAAAAGCTGTTGAGGCTGGGGGTCAATTGAAAATTTCAAAACTGAGATTGATAGATTTTTGTTGGGTGAGGGGATTAAGGGTTACGGAACCAAGGCAGGTAAATGGAGTTAGGATACAGGTCAGCCATGATCTAATTGAATGGTGGAACAGGCTCGAGGGGCTGAATGGCCTCCTCCTGTTCTGATATTCCTATCTTCTGTACTCATATTCTGAAGGGGCTGCCTCATGTAACTCAGCCCCTGCGTGTGTCGGAAGGCTATTCCACACTTGGAGCACTGTGAACAGTTCTGGTCTCCATATTATAAAAAGGATATAGAGACACTGGAGAAGGTGCAAAAAAGATTTACTAGGATGACAGCAGAACTGAGAGGTTATAACTATCAGGAAAGACTGAACAGGCTGGGGCTCTTTTCTCTAGAATGAGGGATGACCCAATAGAGGTCTTTAAGATTATGAAAGGGTTTGATAGGGTAGACGTAGAGAAGACGTTTCCACTTGTGGGGGAGACCAGAACTAGGGGTCATAAATATAAGATAGTCACTAATAAATCCAATAGGGAATTCAGGAGAAACTTCTTTACCCAGAGAGTGGTGAGAATGTGGAACTCGCTACCACAAGGAGTAGTTGAGGTGAATAGTATCGATGCATTTAAGGGGAATCTGGATAAACACATGAGGGAGAAAGGAATAGAAGGATATGCTGATAGGGTGAGATGAAGAGGGGAGGGGAGTGAGGAGCATAAACACTGGCATAGACCAGTTGGGCCAAATGGCCTGTTTCTATGCTGTAAATTCGATGTAACGCGATGTGGTACTTTATCAAATGCCGTTTGAAAGTCCATATATACATCTACTGCACTACCTTCATCAACCCTTTGCGTTACTTCATCAAAGATCTCAAGCACGTTAGTCAGGCATGGTTTACCTTTAACAAATATGTGCTCGCTGTCCCTTATAAGAACATGAGAACATAAGAAATAGGAGCAGGAGTAGGCCATACGGCCCCTCGAGCCTGCTCCACCATTCAATAAGATCATGGCTGATCTTCGACCTCAACTCCACTTTCCTGCCCGATCCCCATATCCCTTGATTCCCTTAGAGTCCAAAAATCTATCGATCTCAGCCTTGAATATACTCAATGAATGAACATCCTCAGCCATCTGGGGTAGAGAATTCCAAAGATTCACAACCCTCTGAGTGAAGAAATTCCTCCTCATCTCAGTCTTAAATGGCCGACCCCTTATCCTGAGACTATGCCCCCTCGTTCTAGACTCTCCAGCCATGCATCTCCAAGTGAGAATTCATTTTGTCCTCGACAATGGTCTCTAGTAGTTTTCCCACCAATGACATTAGACTGACTGGCCTCTTACAATCAACAGACAGAGGAAACTTGTAATTCAGCATTCTGGGCTGATTTGTGCCAGGTCCCAGGGGTTAAAGGGCAGTGTCTAACCCACTTTCAAAATCATGAATGGTATGGACCGAGTAGATAGAGAGAAACTGATCCATTGGCGGAAGGGTCAAGAACCAAAGGTGAAGGGTCAAGAACCAAAGGTGAATGAGGAAAAGCTTTTTTACACAGCGAGTGGTTAGGATCTGGAATGGACTGCCCGAGGGGGTGGCGGAGGCAGATTCAATCATGGCCTTCAAAAGGGAACTGGATAAATACTTGAAAGGAAAAAATTTGCAGGGCTACGGGGATAGGGCGGGGGAGTGGAACGAGCTGGATTGCTCTTGCATAGAGCTGGCACGGACTCGATGGGACGAATGGCCTCTTTCCGTGTTGTAACCTTTCTGTGATTCTATGATTCACTGCATCAAACATACTTTTTGTGAAGACAGTTCCCCTTTAGTTCACAACAGTACGACCAAAAAACACGAAGGTATTACATCTCTAAGCTGACAATTTGTTTATGTTTGAAAATATGAAGAGTTTATAAAACGGAATTTTTCTGAGGGCTCTTTAGTAAAACAAGTTACTCACTGTTTTCTCTACTCTGTATAAAGCTGCTGGTTTCAAGTGAACATCCTCACACAGTTGGCAAGTGTGTCATTACAAACCAGACAGCACAAATACAGGGAGCAAAAGAATGAGGAGAGAGCGGGGCAGTGGGATTAGTTTGGGGATTGATACAGGGCTATGGGGAGAGAGCGGGGCAGTGGGATTAGTTTGGGATTGATTCAGGGCTATGGGGAGAGAGCGGGGCAGTGGGATTAGTTTGGGATTGACAAATCTATTAGAGGTTTTTGAGGATGTATCTAGCAGTAGACAAAGGGGAACCAGTGGATGCAGTATATTTGGATTTTCAAAAGGCATTCGATAAGATGCCACATAAAAGGCTGTTACACAAGATAAGGGCTCATGGAGTTGGGGAGTAACATATTAGCATGGATAGAGGATTGGTTAATGGACAGAAAACAGAGAGTAGGAATAAACAAGGTCATTCTCAGGTTGACAGGCTGTAACTAGTGGGGTGCCGCAGGGATCAGTGCTTGGGCCTCAGCTATTTACAATCTATATTAATGACTTAGATGAAGGGACTGAGTGTAAAGTATCCAAGTTTGCTGACGATACAAAGCTCGGTGGGAAAGCAAGCTGTGAGGAGGACACAAAGAGTCTGCAAAGGGATATAGACAGGTTAAGTGAGTGGGCAAGAAGGTGGCAGATGGAATATAATGTGGGGAAATGTGAGGTTATTCACTTTGGTAGGAAGAATAGAAAAACAGAATATTTTTTAAATGGTGAGAAACTATTAAATATTGGTGTCCAGAGAGATTTGGGTGTCCTCGTACAAGAAACTCAAAAAGTTAGTGTGCAGGTACAGCAAGCAATTAGGAAGGCAAATGGCATGTTGGCCTTTATTGCATGGGGGTTGGAGTACAAGAGTAAGGAAGTCTTACTACAATTGTACAGGGCTTTGGTGAGACCACAACTAGAGTACTGTGTACAGTTTTGGTCTCCCTATCTAAAGAAGGAAATACTTAGAGGTGGTGCAACAAAGGTTCACTAGATTGATCCCTGGGATGAGAGGGTTGTCCTATGAAGAGAGGTTGAGTAGAATGGGCCTTTACTCTCCGCAGTTTAGAAGAATGAGAGGTGATTTCATTGAAACATATAAGATTATGAGAGGGCTTGACAGGGTAGATGCTGAGAGGCTGTTTCCCCTGGCTGTATAGTCTAGAACTAGGGGACATATTCTCAGGTAAGGGGTCAGCCATTCAAGACTGAGATGAGGAGGAATTTCTTCACTCAGAGGGCTGTGAATCTTTGGAATTCTCTACCCCAGAGGGCTGTGGATGCTCAGTCATTGAGTATATTCCAGGCTGAGATCGATAGATTTTTGGACTCTCGGGGAATCAGGGATATGGGGATTGGGCGGGAAAGTGGAGTTGAGGTCGAAGATCAGCCATGATCGAGGGGCCGAATGGCTGACTCCTGCTCCTATTTCTTATGTTCTTATCTTATATTTTTATTGACGAGTTCAGTCACCGTAAACCAGCAGCCCTGTGTTTTAACACCAGTTAGTGGATGTTTAGCAGCGAGATCAAGCTGTCGTCTCCAGATCGATCTCCGCCATGTTGTTTTGCTGTCGTTAGCTCTGCCTGGCTGGGCCCAGGGACTAAAATAAATCCCCCCACTTCTCAAGTGTTCAGAACAGATTCCTTGCCTAAGAGAATGAGGGGGTCACCAATTACCCCTTCGTGCAAGGCCAGGAGATCGTGAGTATCTGGATAGTCAAAGCAGGATTTACCTTATGAGGAATCTGCTCCTGTCGCTATGTTTCATGGCATCATGAACATGTTGTTTTAAATACATAAGGGGCACGGTTAGTGTGAGTGGTTATTGTTACTGGATCAATAATCCAGGGGATCGTGGGGTCAAATCCCAGCAGGTCGGTTTGAAAATTTTGAATTCGGTTTTTAAAAAATCTGGAAATAAAAAGCTGGGATCAGCAAAAGTGACCAATGAAACTGTCGGATTGTCATTAAAAACCCAACTGGTTCACTAATGCCCTTTAGGGAAGGAAACCTGCCGTCCTTACCCGGTCTGGGCCTATATGTGACTCAGTCCCCACACCAACGTGGTTGACACTTAACTACCCTCTGAAGTGGCCCAGCAAACCCCTCAGTTGTATGAAACTGTTACAGCACTGTGGGAGAACCTTCACCACACGGACTGCAGTGGATCGAGAAGGCGGCTCACCACCACCTTCTCAAGGGGGCAACTAGGGATGGGCAATAAATGCCGGCCTTGCCAGCGACGGTTACACAAATGAAGGTCCCAGCTTTGATCCATAGCAGCGCAGAAGGCCATTCTGCCCATTGTGTCCGTGCCATCTCTTAGCTAGAGCAATCCAAAGCTAATTCCTCTGCCCCGCGCTCTCCTCGTAGCCCTGTGTCTTCAAATATTTAACACATTTTCCCTTAAATGCTGCAATGGTCTCCGCCTCAACCACTCCCTGTGGCAAACCATTCCGTACTCCAACAACCCTCAGAATGGGAGGGGGAGGGAGAAGGAAATGGGAAGAGGGGGAGGAGAAGGAGATGGGGGAGGGGAAGGAGATGGGGGAGGGGAAGGAGATGGGGAAGAGAGGGGGAGGGGAAGGAGCTGGGGGAGAGAGGGGGAAGGAGATGGGGAGAGGGGGGGGGGAGAGAGATGGGGAGAGGGGGAGGGGAAGAGGAAGGAGATGGTGAGAGGGGGGAAGGAGATGGGGAGAGGGGGAGGGGAAGGAGATGGGGAGAGGGGGAGGGAGATGGGGGAAGAGAGGGGGGCTAATCCGTTTCCCCTTTCCTGCAGCAAATCGATGCGCTGCTCCAGTTATCCTGATTGAGATCCGGTGTTTTTAGCACATACCAGGGATTGAAGCCAGATCCTTGTCCGACTGTGGGGAACGTCACAATCACTAAAATAACTCCCCTCCCTCCCGCCCCCTCTCTATCCACCATCAAAGGTGTAACTGGAGTGTCCAAAGATAGTCTCCTGATCTCCAACCACTGACCCTTGCTGTAATTACTGGGCGATATGATAGAAGTGTTTACATTTATGAAAGGATGCGACAGGGTAGACAGAAGCAGACTTCTCCAGTAATTGAGGGTCTAGAAGGAGGGGCCATTGATACAAGATTAAATGTAAGAGATTTAGAATAGAGGGGGGGGGGGGGGGGAGAAACTCCTTCACACAGAGAGCTGTGAGGCCGTGGGATTCACTTCCAGGGTTAGTGGTTGAGACAAAAATTGTGTCAACATTCGGGATTAGATTGGAGAGGTGGATGAAGGAAAAGGGGTTGGAGGGATATGGGAACAGGGGGTAAATGTGATTAGGATTATTTTCAAATGGAGGACAAACTCTGACACGGACTGGATGGGCCGAATGGCCTGGATGGGCCGAATGGCCTGTTTCCATCTCGATGTATAAAGTACACATGCGGATGTCGGCTGAGACCAGGATCAGGTGGTGGTGTGATGCCTTCTGCAGTCAAATAATCCTGCCGTTACTCACTGTGTGGCCCACACGGGTCAGGCGCCTGAGGGCAGCCAGGACCTGGGAACTGAACCTCCAGAGGTGGAGAAACCCGGAGGGGAATATTTTAAAAAAACAAAGCAAAAAAGGAAAGGTTTGTTCAGAGTTTTTTTTGGTTTAGATTAAAAGGGTGACTTGTTTTTGAGGAAAAACTGTTTGGAGAAAAAAAAATACTTTGCTTTGCAAATGCACAAAGTACAATCGTATCATTTGGATGAGGTGACAGAGAAAGGTCACAATCACCCTGGCAACCGTTTCCAGCACAGGCCAGAACCTTCAGGGGAGAGGGAGAGAGAGAAAGAAAGCAAAAGACAGACAGAGAGAGAGAGCGAGAGAGAGAGACAGAGGGAGAGGGAGACAGAGGGAGAGGGAGAGACAGACAGACAGACAAAGAGAGACAGAGAGATACAGACAGAGACAGAGGGAGAGACACAGACAGACAGAGAGACAGAGGGAGAGAGGGAGACAGAGGGAGAGAGAGAGAGCAAGAGAGAGAGACAGAGTCAGAGGGAGAGGGAGAGAGAGAGAGAGAGAGAGAGACAGAGAGACAGAGAGACAGAGACACAGGGAGAGGCACAGACAGACAGAGAGGGAAAGAGAGAAACCAGTAAGCAGCCAAAACTCAACTGTTCTCACAGGTCGGAGAGGAAATGAAGGGCTTTTAAAACAATTAAACTGGTGGGAGAGCAGTTTCTGTTTAATTTCTCTCCCCACCTTGTGGGAGTCCCTTTAACTAAAATTTACAATTTATTCCAGGAATTTTGTTTTAAAAAAGACAGAATGTCAACCTTACAATAACTCTGTCACTACTTGGATTTTTTCGGGAGTTCTGATGTTGAAATTTCCCATTAATTCCTGAACAAACAATAGTTTGTGTTGTGGTTCTCGCCTTTGGCTGGTGTGTGAGTTAATACAAACAGGATAGCTTCAGAATCAGTGTACCTGCCGTGGACATGTACCTGTGCAACACCAAGGCTTGAGATGCAGTGTAGGCCCTTCTTTACTGTCCTTCAAAGAAAGACAGAAGACTTGCATTTATACATTGGGGTGAGACGTTAAACAGAGGCCCCGTCTGCCCTCTCAGATGGACATAAAAGGTCCCATGGCCACTATTGGAAGAAGAGCAGGGGAGTTCTCCCCGGATTCCTGGCCAATATTTATCCCTCAACCAACATCACAAACAGATGATCTGGTCATTTATCACATTTCTGTTTGTGGGATCTTGCTGTGCGCAAATTGGCAGCCGTGTTTCCTACACCACAACTTCAAAAGTACTTCATTGGCTGTTAAAGTGCTTTGGCACATCCTAAGGTCATGAAAAGTGCGACAGAAATGTATGTCTTTCTTTTCTTTATACAATGCCTTTCCAAACACTTCTCAAGGCACTTTGCATAATGAATCATTCTGAAGTGCAATGATTGCAATTGTGCACAGCAAGATCCCACAAACAGCACTGAGGGTGAACGAGCAGAGACTGTTTGGTTTTCGTGGTGACGGTTGTGGAAGGAACCTTGGCCAAAACCGGGGAGAAGTGGCTACTACTCCTAGAACAGGCAGAAGGGACTTCGGTTTGAAAGACGGCACCTCTGACAATGCTGCACTCCCTCAGCACTGGGGTGGGACTTAAACTCACGGCCTCCTAACTCAGAGACAAAGAGCGGGACCGACTGAGGCAAGCTGGACCTTGGGAGTGTCGACGATGGGCCTTTCGTGGATTGTCTTCATGGGACAGAAACTGCAGCGTCTCAAGGGAATACAAGCCCAGTCTATGCAACCGGGCCTCATAATTTAACCCTTCAAGCCCTGGTATCATGCCGGGTGAATCTGTGCTGCACCCCCTCCAAGGCCAATATATCCCTCCTGAGGTGCGGTGCCCAGAATCCACTACATGACCGTAGCCAATAGTGTGGCAGGATACAGATCTCAAATCACTACCCTTCCCACTGACCTGATTCTCTCAACTCCGCAAATTCACCCTGTGGTCGGCCCCACATTCCAGAACACTCCCTCCTGCGACACACAGCCGCCATTGGGCAGGGACTATCTTTGAATTGCATGTGAAGTGGGTGTTTGCGAGGGGAGTTTTGACTGGAGTGTAGTCGGGAGGTTGGTTTCGGAAGAAACATTTGAAAAAGTTTCATCTTCGTCATCCTCAATTTCTTTATTTTATTCGATATGAAGTTGGCAAATAATGAACCAATCAGCAGTCAGGCACCATGGAAGTTGGCAACTACACCAAATGTCAAGAGGCATCTCGGGGAGCAGAATATTTCAGACAGGTTGTCAGCGGAGTCACGAGTCACCCATCACCTCGGTGCCACCAGTGTTACCAAGCGACAACTTGCACTGTTGTCTCCTTCATTCCCCCCCGCCCCCGGGTCCCCCTGACTCTCCCCCCGCCCCCGGGGTCCCCCCTCACTCCCCCCTCCCCCCTCCCCCGGGTCCCCCTCACTCTCCCCCACCGCCCGCCCCCCGGGTCCTTCTCACTCTCCCCCCGCCCCCGGGTCCCCCTGACTCTCCCCCCGCCCCCGGGTCCCCCTCACTCTCCCCCCGCCCCCGGGTCCCCCCTCACTCTCCCCCCACCCCCGGGTCCCCCCTCACTCTCCCCCCACCCCCGGGTCCCCCCTCACTCCCCCCTCCCCCGGGTCCCCTCTCACTCTCCCCCACCGCCCGCCCCCGGGTCCTTCTCACTCTCCCCCCGCCCCCGGGTCCTTCTCACTCTCCCCCCGCCCCCGGGTCCCCCTGACTCTCCCCCCGCCCCCGGGTCCCCCCTCACTCCCCCCTCCCCCGGGTCCCCCTCACTCTCCCCCACCGCCCCCTGCCCGCCCCCGGGTCCTCCTCACTCTCCCCCCCGCCCCCGGGTCCCCCTCACTCTCCCCCCCGCCCCCGGGTCCCCTTCACTCTCCCCCGGCCTCCGGGTCCCCCTCACTCTCCCCCCGCCCCCGGGTCCCCCTCACTCTCCCCCGGCCTCCGGGTCCCCCTCACTCTCCCCCGGCCTCCGGGTCCCCCTCACTCTCCCCCCGCCCCCGGGTCCCCCTCACTCTCCCCCGGCCCCTGGGTCCCCCTCACTCTCTGAGATTGGGCTGTCCACCCTCCCATTAAACAGCCCAGGATTCTATTTGTTCTCTTTCCTGCTGCCGTTGCACTCTGCTGATATTTTGTTTAATTAATTCTCAGGATGTGGGCGTCACTGGCAAGGTTGGCATTTACTGCCCATCCCTTGTTGCCCTGAGAAGTTGGTGGAGGGCATTCTTGAACAGCTGCAGTCGGTAATTTTTTCTAGCAGGTTTGATACAATTGAGTGGTTTGCAAGGCCACTTCAGAATCAACCTCACTGGTGTGGAGACTGGAGTCACATATAGGCCCAGACCGGGTAAGGACGGCAGGTATCCTTCCCTAAAGGACATTAGTGAACCAGTTGGGTTTTTACGACAATCCGACAGTTTCGTGGTCACTTTTACTGAGACCAGATTTTTATTCAAACTGAATTCAATTTCTCAAATGCCCAGAGTTTCGTTTGAAATCTCGTTCTCTGGATTATTCCAGTAAACTCACACTAACCGTATCACAGAGGAAATAGCACGTCAAAAGTCTCATTACCTGCGCATGAGGGTATCACTCTGATTACGTTCCCTTGGTAACTAAGTCAGCTTGGCTCAGTTGTTTGCAATTCTTATCTCAAGAACAAAAGGTCGTAGTTTCAAGTCTCACTCAAGGGCCTGAGCCCAAAATGTCAGCTGACACTCCCAGCCCAGCACTGAGGGAGCGCCGCAATGTCGGAGGGTCAGTACTGAGGGAGCGCCGCAATGTCGGAGGGGCAGCACTGAGGGAGCGCTGCACTGTCGGAGGGGCAGCACTGAGGGAGCGCTGCACTGTCGGAGGGTCAGTACTGAGGGAGCGCTGCACTGTCGGAGGGTCAGTACTGAGGGAGCGCCGCACTGTCGGAGGGTCAGTACTGAGGGAGCGCCGCACTGTCGGAGGGTCAGTACTGTCGGAGGGGGCAGTACTGAGGGAGCGCTGCACTGTCGGAGGGGCAGTACTGTCGGAGGGTCAGTACTGAGGGAGCGCCGCACTGTCGGAGGGTCAGTACTGAGGGAGCGCCGCACTGTCGGAGGGTCAGTACTGAGGGAGACCTGCCTGGTCAGGAGGCACCATCCTTCAGGATGAGACGTTAAACTGAAGCCCCGACTGTCTGTTCTGTGGATGTTAAAGATCCCCTTGCACTACTTTAAAGAGCAGGGGGTTCTCTCCCGTGTCTAGGACAACATTCCTCCCTCAACACCACCAAAACAGCACAGATAATCCGTCACTTTGCTGTGGGCACGATGCTGCTGTGTGAAAGTAATTCATTGTACGTGAAGTGCAGGGAGAGTTTTGGGAGGGTCGGGATTACTCGCTCCGACTCCTCGCTGAACGTTCTCTCAAGTCCGTTCTATTTTTACACAAGTGTTGCACTCGGTGGAATAAATGAATTGAGCAGCTGCTCGTCACAGATTCCAGAATTGCTCCTTCCCTGAGCCCGAAACCTTCACAATCCGTGCAGCTGAATCTGGCTTTAATTTGGAATGTTTCACTGTGTTGCCTCTCAGCAGCTGACAAAATATCCGTGTGGTTTCAGTTTCCTCCAGTAATTTCAAAAAATATTCACCTCAAGCTCGGCCTGCACTTTCCCATTCTCCGATATTGGGGGTCTTTTTCTCGAACATTTAGTTTTATTCCCCAGCTGACTGGCTCTAGGCTTGGACCCGAAGGCAGGCTCCCGGCCCGCCCCCCCCTCCGCCGGGCCAGGCTCCCGGCACCCCACCCCCCCCCCCCTCCACTGGGCCAGGCTCCCGGCCCCCCCCCTCCACCGGGCCAGGCTCCTGGCCCGTCCCCCCCCCCCACCTCCACCGGGCCAGGCTCCCGGTACCCCCCCACTCCACCAGGCCAGGCTCCCGGCCCCCCCCCCCTCCGCCGGGCCAGGCTCCCGGCACCCCCCCTCCACTGGGCCAGGCTCCCGGCCCCCCCCCTCCACCAGGCCAGGCTCCCGGCCCCCCCCCTCCACCGGGCCAGGCTCCTGGCCCGTCCCCCCCCCCACCTCCACCGGGCCAGGCTCCCGGTACCCCCCCACTCCACCAGGCCAGGCTCCCGGCCCCCCCCCCCTCCGCCGGGCCAGGCTCCCGGCCCCCCCCCTCCACTGGGCCAGGCTCCCGGCCCCCCCCTCCACCAGGCCAGGCTCCCGGCCCCCCCACCTCCGCCGGGCCAGGCTCCCGGCGCCCCCCCCCCCCCTCCGCCGGGCCAGGCTCCCGGCACCCCCCCCTCCACTGGGCCAGGCTCCCGGCCCCCCCCCTCCACCGGGCCAGGCTCCTGGCCCGTCCCCCCCCCCCACCTCCACCGGGCCAGGCTCCCGGTACCCCCCCCCACTCCACCAGGCCAGGCTCCCAGCCCATCCCCCCGGCTCTGCTAATACTTTCTGTAGTCTGCCGTCAGGTGACCAGGATCACCCCGGCATTAACTCTCTGATTTTCTCTCGAAAGGTCATAATTGAATCCTCCCCCCTCGACAGGTCTCAGGCTGGACACCGAGTGCAGCAAGGAGAGAAGGAGTGCGTGTCCATTCCCTCTCTCAAATGTACAGGACCACAGTGACAAGGCAGGGTTTTATCTCTAATAACTGGTGAAACCGAGTCACTTGGTGGATTCCTTAAAGGCGAATCGTGTTTAACCAACCTGATAGAGTTTTTTGATGAGGTAACAGAGAGAGTCGATGAGGGCAATGCAGTTCATGTGGTGTAGATGGACTTTCAAAAAGCGTTTGATAAAGTGCCACATGGTCGGCTTGCTATTAATATTGTGGCCCATGGAATAAAGGGGGCAATGGCAATGTGGATACAGATTGGCTAATTGACAGGAAACAGAGAGTAGTGGTGAACGGTTGTTTTTCGGACTGGAGGGAGGTGTACAGTGGTGTTTCCCCAGGGGTCGGTGCTGGGACCACTGCTTTTTTTGATATATATTAATGACTTGGACTTGGGTGTACAGGGTAAAATTTCAAAACTTGCAGATGACACAAAACTTGGAAGTGTAGTGAACAGTGAGGAGGATAGTAATAGACTTCAAGAGGATATAGACAGGCTGGTGGAATGGGCGGACACGTGGCAGATGAAATTTAACGCAGAAAAATGCGAAGTGATACTTTTCGGTAGGAAAAATGAGGAGAGGCAATATAAACTAGAGGGCACAATTCTAAAAAGTGGTACAGGAACAGAGAGATCTGGGGGTATATGTACACAAATCATTGAAGCTGGCAGGACAGGTTGAGAAAGCGGTTAAAAAAGCACATGGGGTCCTGGGCTTTATAAATAGAGGCATAGAGTACAAAAGCAAGGAAGTCATGATGAACCTTTTATAAAACACTGGTGCGGCCGCAACTGGAGTATCGTGTCCAGTTCTGGGCACCGCACTTTCGGAAAGATGTGAAGGCTTTAGAGAGGGTGCAGAGCAGAGGAGATTTTCTAGAATGATTCCAGGACAATGATGAAGGACTTTAGTTACATGGATAGACTGGACAAGCTGGGATTGTTCTCCTTGGAACAGAGAAGGTTGTGAGGAGATTTGATAGAGATATTCAAAATCATGAAGGGTCTAGACAGAGTAGATAGAGAGAAACTGTTCCCATTGGCGGAAGGGTCAAGGACCAGAGGACATAGATTTAAGGTGATTGGCAAAAGAACCAAACGTGACATGAGGAAAAACTTTTTTACACAGCGAGTGGTTAGGATCTGGACTGCACTGCCTGAGGGGGTGGTGGAGGCAGATTCAATCATGGCCTTCAAAAGGGAACTGGATAAGGACTTGAAAGGAAAAAATGTGCAGGGCTACAGGGATAGGGCGGGGGAGTGGGACTAGCTGGATTGCTCTTGCATAGAGCTGGCACGCACTTGATGGGCTGAATGGCCTCCTTCCGTGCTGTAATGTTTCTATGATTCTATGAAATGATGGCCATTCGGCAATGATCCTTCAAGCAACACAACCAGACGAGACAACACCGCACGCAGGGGCCCAGGACTCCCCATCATTGGGCCCATTTCAGCAGCAAGGCCAGAGTTCAGATTATTGCCTCACTCCCAATATTTCTGCAAATTTAAGACAATTAGTTTGTTCACTGCTTGGAATTACCAGCATTATGTGGACAATCCCTGCGGGGTGGTGTGGCCATTAATGGCTGTGTTACTGGATTAGGAACCCAGAGATCAAAGTTCAAATCCCACTATGGCGAGTTGGGAAATTGAACTCAATAAATCTGAAAGCTAAAGAACATGAAAAGCTGCTGAACTTTCGTTAAAAACCCAACTGGTTCACTGAAGGGAATGGAACCTGTGTCCTTACCCGGTCTGGCTCGCACCTGACTCTAGTCCCCGCCATCCCCCAACTCCCCCCCATGACCCTTGCCCCCTGCCCATCCCCCTCAGGACCCCTGCACCTGTCTAACACGACCCCTGCCCCCCACTACGCGATTGACTCAATGCCTTCTGATGTTGTAAACTAAGGTTGGGCAATGAACGCGGGTTTTCAAATCAAGAAAAAAGATCTACAGCACACTCGGGTAAAGCCCGACCTTGTGGCACTCAATGACAACTAAACAACGATAATTCCAATCTCTCCACAACAAAGCTGTGAAGCAACTAACACAGCACCAAATATCCGAGCACACGATGGGCTTTAAATATTAACTGGTTCATTTCTGAAATGGACTCGGTGAGGGAGGGGCTTGTGACTTTGGCCGATACAGTAGGACAGGCAATATCAGGTCAACACACACACACTACTTCAAGAACAATGTTCCTTCAGTCCTGGCCAATATCTCACTCTCATCAAACACCAAATAAACCAGACTGACCAGTCAGTCATTCACCTCACTGCTGGAAACGTGTTTAAAATGATAAAGGGATTGGGTAGATACAGAGAAACTGTTTCCTCTGGTGGGGGGAATCCAGAACAAGGGGGCACAATCTTTAAATTAGAGCCGGGCCGTTCAGGAGTGAAATCAGGAAGCACTTCTTCACACAAAAGGGAGTGGAAATCTGGAACTCTCTCCCCCCAAAAAAGCTGTGGACACTGGGGGACAATTGGAGCTTTCGAGACTGAGATCGATAGATTTTTGTTGGGTAAGGGTATCGAGGGATACGGAGCAAAGGCACAGACCAGCCATGATCTAACTGAATGGTGGAACAGGCTCGAGGGGCTGAATGGCCTCCTCCTGCTCCTAGATTAACAGTTGCATTTGCCAGTATACGCCATATTGTGAAAAGTTTTAGAAGATGATAAACACATATTTCTTTTGTTTATGTTAACCTTCCTTGGAATGCTTTTATAAAATTTCAAAGTTACAAAGTTGAGGTAGAGTGGGAGTGTTAGACCGACAGGAGAAGCAGAGAATGCTGCTCATACTCAGCGAGTCTGAGGCGAAAAGCCAAGTTTACATTTCAGGACTGAACTGTCAGAAACAGCTGTCTGCAACTCGGGGAAACTGTCAGACAGGGCTGGACAGAAATTCAAACACCGGGTACCAAACTAGAACCAGACACCAGTCCAACCAGAACTAGTCAAACTAGAACCAGACACCAGTCCAACTGGAACTAGTCAAACTAGAACCAGACACCAGTCCAACCAGAACTAGTCAAACTAGAACCAGACACCAGTCCAACTGGAACTAGTCAAACTAGAACCAGACACCAGTCCAACTGGAACTAGTCAAACTAGAACCAGACGCCAGTCCAACTATAACTAGTCAAACTAGAACCAGACACCAGTCCAACTGGAACTAGTCAAACTAGAACCAGACACCAGTCCAACTGGAACTAGTCAAACTAGAACCAGACACCAGTCCAACTATAACTAGTCAAACTAGAACCAGACACCAGTCCAACTGGAACTAGTCAAACTAGAACCAGACACCAGTCCAACTGGAACTAGTCAAACTAGAACCAGACGCCAGTCCAACTATAACTAGTCAAACTAGAATCAGACACCAGTCCAACTGGAACTAGTCAAACTAGAACCAGACACTAGTCCAACTATAACTAGTCAAACTAGAACCAGACACCAGTCCAACTGGAACTAGTCAAACTAGAACCAGACACCAGTCCAACTGGAACTAGTCAAACTAGAACCAGACACCAGTCTAACTAGAATTAGATACCAGTTAAAGTAGAATCTTTTCAGTCAAATTAAAACCTGACACTAGAACCAAGTTCACTCCGACAGCTGCTCGACCGTGAGAGTTCCCATCATTCACTAAACAGGTGCAACATTTCACAGCAACGGGAGGAGTGCTGAATATTGACCAACATTAAGGAGAGAGCTGATGGGAGATGGCATCCGGGAGGGAGGAGATACACACACGGTGCGAGATCACTGTCCCCTCCACTTTCTCCCTCCTCTGAAGCCAGGGGTAGGGGTGCAGTTCCATTGGGCAGTGGACACACTTTCCCCACCTCCCCCAAGTGGCCACCTCACACGTGGGAGCCGAGACAGCGAGTGTCAGTCACCTACTGAGCTATGGGAGTGGACATCACAATCCTGAACCTCACCAGATATCCACACCGTGCGGTTTTAGCGGGAGTCACCGGATAACAATTGCAAATGGGAATTCTAGTTAATTTTTCCTGTCGTCCAAAGCCAGGGTATTGAAAAGAAAGAAAGGAAGGAAGGAAGGGCAGTTGGATGGAAAGAGTTAAACCAAGTGCAGGTCCCAGGGGTACTTGCAAAAAGGTCGGATTGTGAATCATATCATGGAACAGTCCCAGCGTCAGTCCTGGCCGGATATCCTGGGCAGGGAGTGTGTGTACTGGTGAAAAGGATTTATTCAAATACACATTGCACACAGCGCTAGTTATAGACAACAGAGGGATTAAAACAACACACAGTAACATCGCCAAGTCCATGTTAGAGACAATTTCTGTCAGAGCCTCAACAAGGGTCAACAAAAGAGGAACCTCCCTGGGGGGCAGGAATCACAGACCCCTGTGTGGTCCCGACTGATACACAGAGTAGGCCATCCACCTGCCATCTTATACACGGGAGCTGGGGGTCACAGTGAGATCTCCCAGGGGAGAAGGAGAAAGCAGCTCAATGCTCCCCCTCCCCCCTCAATGCAAGGGCACCAAGGAGCCCTAGTAAAATTGAAATCAATGGGAATCAGGGGGAAAACTCTCCAGTGCCCGCAGTCATACATAGCACAAAGGAAGATGGTAGTGGTTGTTGGAGGCCAATCATCTCAGCCCCAGGACATTGCTGCAGGAGTTCCTCAGGGCAGTGTCCTAGGCCCAACCATCTTCAGCTGCTTCATCAATGACCTTTCCTCCATCATAAGGTCAGAAATGGGGATGTTCGCTGATGATTGCAAAGTGTTCAGTTCCATTTGCAACCCTCAGATAATGAAGCAGTCCAAGCCCGCATGCAGCAAGACCTGGACAACATCCAGGTTTGGGCTGATATGTGGCAAGTAACATTCGCGCCAGACAAGTGCCAGGCAATGACCATCTCCAACAAGAGAGAGTCTAATCACCTCCCCTTGACATTCAACGGCATTACCATCGCAGAATCCCCCACCATCAACATCCTGGGGGTCACCATTGACCAGAAGCTTAACTGGACCAGCCATATAAATACTGTGGCTACAAGAGCAGGTCAGAGGCTGGGTATTCTGCGGTGAGTGACTCACCTCCTGACTCCCCAAAGCCTTTCCACCATCTACAAGGCACAAGTCAGGAGTGTGATGGAATACTCTCCACTTGCCTGGATGAGTGCAGCTCCAACAACACTCAAGAAGCTCAACACCATCCAGGACAAAGCAGCCCGCTTGATTGGCACCCCATCCACCACCCTAAACATTCACTCCCTTCACCACCGGCGCACAGTGGCTGCAGTGTGTACCATCCACAGGATGCACTGCAGCAACTCGCCAAGGCTTCTTCGACAGCACCTCCCAAACCCGCGACCTCTACCACCTAGAAGGACAAGAGCAGCAGGCACATGGAACAACACCACCTGCACTTGATGGGTTGACGGAGCAGTGCTGATACTGGGGAACAGCTGGCTTGTGTCACACAGGATCACACTCAGCTACTCAAACACTGCCATGTAACCAAATACCTTTACATGCCTCCCACAGCCAGCCAGACTGACTCAGGACGACCTGACCTCTCGCTGTTTACTGTTAAACCTCGTTATAGACCAGTCCGGGTCACACACCATCCCGACTTGGAAATATATTGCCGTTCCTTCATTGTCGCCGGGTCAAAATCCTGGAACTCCCTTCTAACAGCACTGTGGGAGAACCTTCACCACACGGACTGCAGCGGTTCAAGAAGGCGGCTCACCACCACCTTCTCAAGGGCAATTAGGGATGGGCAATAAATGCTGCCTCGCCAGCGACGCCCACATCCCATGAACGAATAAAAGAAAAAATCTCCCACCCCTTCGTCAATCCCCCCTCCCCCCACCCTCAATCCCCTCCGCAATGCAACTCCCCCTCACCGCCACTCGCCCTCCTCAATCCCACTCCCCTTCCCCTTCCCCCCAATACCACTCCCCCTCACTCAATCCCACTCCCTTCCCCCAATGTCCCTCCTCCCACCCCCTCCTCACCATACACTGAGATGCTGCTTTAACATTACTGGATGATCACACCTGGAGCTCTGTCACCTATTTAACACATCCTCCAAATCTCAACCTTGCCACTGCTCACCACACACTCCCTCAAACCAGAGGTTTAGAGCCAGGGTCTGGGGTGGGGGAGGGGGAGGGAGCCCGGGTCTGGGGGGGTGGGTGGGGGGAGGGAGCCGGGTCTGGGGTGGGGGAGGGGGAGGGAGCCGGGTCTGGGGTGGGGGAGGGGGAGGGAGCCCGGGTCTGGGGTGGGGGAGGGGGAGGGAGCCCGGGTCTGGGGTGGGGGAGGGGGAGGGAGCCCGGGTCTGGGGTGGGGGAGGGGGAGGGAGCCCGGGTCTGGGGTGGGGGAGGGGGAGGGAGCCCGGGTCTGGGGTGGGGGAGGGGGAGGGAGCCCGGGTCTGGGGTGGGGGAGGGGGAGGGAGCCCGGGTCTGGGGTAGGGGGAGCCCGGGTCTGGGGTGGGGGAGGGGGGAGGGAGCCCGGGTCTGGGGTGGGGAGGGGGAGGGAGCCGGGTCTGGGGGTGGGGGAGGGGGGAGGGAGCCCGGGTCTGGGGTGGGGGAGGGGGAGGGAGCCCGGGTCTGGGGGGGTGGGTGGGGGGAGCCCGGGTCTGGGGTAGGGGTGGGGAGGGGAGGGGGCCCGGGTCTGGGGTGGGGGGGGAGGGGCGGGGGAGAGGGGCGGGGGAGGGAGTCCTGGTCTGGGTGGGGGGGGGAGCCTGGGTCTGGGGGGGGGGGGGTGGAGAGCCGGGTCTGGGGTAGGGGAGGGGAGGGGAGGGGAGGGGAGGGGAGGGGAGGGGCCCCCCCCACGGGTCTGTGCCGAGTTAACTGATATCAGCGGAGGGAGCACTGCCTGTGAGTCACTGTCCCGGGGGAGGGTTTCTCCTGGTGATCATTATCGAGTGACCCCGAGTGATTGAAAGCTTTGGACGGACGGCCGGTGGGTGAAGATTGGATCGGTCTCTCCTCAGTGGTCAGGTTGCTGATGTTCCCACTGCCTGGGTGAACCTGTAGAGAATGGCTGGGGGTGAACACTGGAGGGTTTTCTGTGGAACTATTGGCCGGTGAAAGTCGACACCTTCAGGAGAGGGAGAGAGAAACTGACAAGGGCAAAAGGAGAGTCGGCCCGGGCATGTTTGGAAGTCTCGCCTAATAACCCGGACTGCTCTATAACGAGGTTTAACAGTAAACAGCGAGAGGTCAGTCGTCCTGAGTCAGTCTGGCTGGCTGTGGGAGGCATGTAAAGGTATTTGGTTACATGGCAGTGTTTGAGTAGCTGAGTGTGATCCTGTGTGACACAAGCCAGCTGTTCCCCAGTATCAGCACTGCTCCGTCAACCCATCACTCAGGGCTTGGCAGCGCTCCTGTATTTGCACAGGGAATCGCTGGTTTCTTAAAGGGACAGTGCCCTTAACAGTGTCCAACTGACGCTTGGTGCGAATCTTCAGTGAGTGACACGGGGCAATCGAATGCTCCCCACCTGCCTGTGAGATCCCTTTAATTCACAGAACTCCAAGCAGGGAGACTCTGAACTAGACATTTAGAACAATCTTTTTTTATTCGTTCACGGGATGTGGGCGTCGCTGGCGAGGCCGCATTTATTGCCCATCCCTAATTGCCCTGGAGAAGGTGGTGGTGAGCCGCCTTCTTGAACCGCTGCAGTCCGTGTGGTGACGGTTCTCCCACAGTGCTGTTAGGAAGGGGAGTTCCAGGATTTTGACCCAGCGACGATGAAGGAACGGCGATATATTTCCAAGTCAGGATGGTGTGTGATTTGCAGGGGAACGTGCAGGTGCCTGCTGCTCTTGTCCTTCTAGGTGATAGAGGTCGTGGTTTGGGAGGTGCTGTCGAAGAAGCCTTGGCGAGTTGCTGCAGTGCATCCTGTGGATGGTGCACACTGCAGCCACTGTGCGCCGGTGGTGAAGGGAGTGAATGTTTAGGGTGGTGGATGGGGTGCCAATCAAGCGGGCTGCTTGTCCTGGATGGTGTCGAGCTTCTTGAGTGTTGTTGGAGCTGCACTCATCCAGGCAAGTGGAGAGTATTCCATCACACTCCTGACTTGTGCCTTGTAGATGGTGGAAAGGCTTTGGGGAGTCAGGTGGTGAGTCACTCGCCACAGAATACCCAGCCTCTGATCTGCTCTTGTAGCCACAGTATTTATATGGCTGGTCCAGTTAAGTTTCTGGTCAATGGTGACCCCCAGGATGTTGATGGTGGGGGATTCGGTGATGGTAATGCCGTTGAATGTCAAGGGGAGGTGGTTAGACTCTCCCTTGTTGGAGATGGTCACTGCCTGGCACTTATCTGGCGTGAATGTTACTTGCCACTTATCAGCCCAAGCCTGGATGTTGTCCAGGTCTTGCTGCCTGCGGCTCGGACTGCTTCATTATCTGAGGGGTTGCGAATGGAACTGAACACTGTGCAGTCATCAGCGAACATCCCCATTTCTGACCTTATGATGGAGGGAAGGTCATTGATGTCTCTGGAGTGGGACTTGAACCCACGACCTCCTGACTCAGAGGCGAGAGTGCTGCTCACTGAGGCACGACTGACACCTATTTATCATAGAATCCCCCCAATATATGACCATTTCTCAGTTGTTTTCCCACTAACACTGTACCATCGCTGAACTTCAAACCCCAGAATGAAGGTGTTGCTGTATAACTGGGCTGGATTGAGGGCGATGGGTGAAGAAACACCGTGAAACTGTCACAGTGACAGCAACTGGAAATTAAACCCGAGATCTGGCTCCAAATTGCTGTAAACACAAGAGTCTGGCAGCCTGTTAATAACAGAATTCCTCTTTTACAACAGCCAGCTGAGGGGAAAAAGCATGAAACTCATTACCATCTAGGGCAGTGAACAGCCCATCTCTCCAGCCAGTGTGGTCGGCGTGGCAACCGGCCTGAATGATGTGCGTTACCGTGGAGATGGCCGGATTCCAGCCACCTGCTTCCTCCTGCAAACCCTCAGCCTGGAGAGTCCGAGGAGCCGGTGGGCAATGGACAGGAGCCATAGGTTCTCTAAAGTGCACCAGTTAGAGGAGTGGATCAGTGAACGGGGGTCTCCTCACCCCATCAACCGGGGTGGGGGGGGGGAGCGCGGGGGGGGGGGGGCGCGCGGGGAGGGGGGGCAGCGCGGGAGGGGGGGGCAGCGCGGGAGGGGGGGCAGCGCGGGAGGGGGGGCGCGCAGGGCAGGAGGGGGGGGCGCGCGGGAGGGGGGGGCAGCGCGGGAGGGGGGGCGCGCGGGAGGGGGGGCGCGGGAGGGGGGGCGCGCGGGAGGGGGCAGCGCGGGAGGGGGGGCGCGCGGGGGGGGGGCGAGGGGGGGAGGGCGGGACGGGGGGGGAGGGCGGGACGGGGGGGGGCGAGGGGGGAGGGCGGGACGGGGGGGAGGGCGAGGGGTGGAGGGCGGGACGGGGGGAAGCATCTCTGAGTTCACAAGTGACTATGAGAATCCTTTCAAGTCCCCGAGCTCAATGAAAGATTCCAAGTAAGGAATAGGTCGGAGCATAGGGACAGGAGCAGGCCATTCAGCCCCTCGAGCCTGTTCTGCCATTCAGTGAGATCACGGCTGTTCTGTATCCCTGACTCCATCCACCCTCCTTGGCTCCATATCCCTCAATACCCTTGACGAGCACCAAACTGACAAACCCATTTCGAGAGGCTTTAAGGATGGTTCGAGCAGGAGGACGAGCTTCAGGTAACTTCCACATTTAGGGGGTTGTCCCTGAATTACATCACAAAATATAAATCATTATAGAATGATACAGCACAGGTGGCCATTCGGCCCATCGTGCCTGTGCCGGCTCTTTGAAAGAGCTATCCCATTAGTCCCACTCCCCCTGCTCTTTCCCCATAACCCTGTAAATTTTTCCTTTTCAAGTATTTATCCTATTCCCTGTTCAAAGTTATTATTGAATCTACTTCCACCGCCCTTTCAGGCAGCGCATTCCAGATCATCACAACTCGCTGTGTAAAAAAAAATCTCATCTCCCCTCTGGTACTTTTGCCAATTACCTTAAAATTTGTGTCCTCTGGTTACCGACCCTCCTGCCACTGGAAACAGTTTCTCCCTGTCAATCTTATCAAAGCCCCTCATGATTTTGAACACCTCTATCAAATCTCCCCTTAACCGGAGTAGAGTTAAGAGAGAAATCAGGAGGGCAAAAAGGGGATATGAGATTGCTTTGGCAGATCAGGCAAAGGTGAATCCAAAGAGCTTCTACAAATACATAAAGGGCAAAAGGGTAACTAGGGAGAGAGTAGGGCCTCTTAAGGATCAACAAGGTCATCTAAGTGCGGAACCACAAGAGATGGGTGAGATCCTGAATGAATATTTCACATCGGTATTTACGGTTGAGAAAGGCATGGATGTTAGGGAACTTGGGGAAATAAATAGTGATGTCTTGAGGAGTGTACATATTACAGAGAGGGAGGTGCTGGAAGTCTTAACGCGCATCAAGGTAGATAAATCTCCGGGACCTGATGAAATGTATCCCAGGACGTTATGGGAGGTTAGGGAGGAAATTGCGGGTCCCCTAGCAGAGATATTTGAATCATCCACCGCTACAGGTGAGGTGCCTGAAGATTGGAGGGTAGCAAATGTTGTGCCTTTGTTTAAGAAGGCGGCAGGGAAAAGCCTGGGAACTACAGACCGGTGAGCCTGACATCTGTAGTGGGTAAGTTGTTAGAGGGTATTCTGAGGGACAGGATCTACAGGCATTTGGAGAGGCAGGGACTGATTAGGAACAGTCAGCATGGTTTTGTGAGAGGAAAATCATGTCTCACGAATTTGATTGAGTTTTTTGAAGGGGTAACCAAGAAGATAGATGAGGGCTGTGCAGTAGACGTGGTCTACATGGACTTCAGCAAAGCATTTGACAAGGTACCGCATGGTAGGTTGTTACATAAGGTTAAATCTCATGGGATCCAAGGTGAGGTAGCCAATTGGATACAAAATTGGCTTGACGACAGAAGACAGAGGGTGGTTGTCGAGGGTTGTTTTTCAAACTGGATGCCTGTGTCCAGCGGTGTGCCTCAGGGATCGGTGCTGGGTCCGCTGTTATTTGTTATTTATATTAATGATTTGGATGAGAATTTAGGAGGCATGGTTAGTAAGTTTGCAGATGACACCAAGATTGGTGGCATTGTGGACAGTGAAGAAGGTTATCTAGGATTGCAACGGGATCTTGATAAATTGGGCCAGTGGGCCGATGAATGGCAGATGGAGTTTAATTTAGATAAATGTGAGGTGATGGCATTTTGGTAGATCGAATCGGGCCAGGACCTACTCCGTTAATGGTAGGGCGTTGGGGAGAGTTATAGAACAAAGAGATCTAGGAGTACAGATTCATAGCTCCTTGAAAGTGGAGTCACAGGTGGATAGGGTGGTGAAGAAGGCATTCAGCATGCTTGGTTTCATTGGGTCAGAACATTGAATGCAGGAGTTGGGATGTCTTGTTGAAGTTGTACAGGGCATTGGTGAGGCCACACTTGGAATACTGTGTACAGTTCTGGTCACCCTATTATAGAAAGGATATTATTAAACTAGAAAGAGGTGCAGAAAAGATTTACTAGGATGCTACCGGGACTTGATGGTTTGACTTACAGGGAGAGGTTAGACAGACTGGGACTTTATTCCCTGGAGAGTAGGAGGTTAAGGGGTGATCTTAGAGAAGTCTATAAAATAATGAGGGGCATAGATAAGGTCGATCGTCAAAATCTTTTCCCAAAGGTAGGGGAGTCTATAACGAGGGGCACAGATTTAAGGTGAGAGGGGAGAGATACAAAAGGATCCAGAGGGGCAATTTTTTCACTCAAAGGGTGGTGAGTGTCTGGAACGAGCTGCCAGAGGCAGTAGTAGAGGCGGGTACAATTTTGTCTTTTAAAAGCATTTGGACATTTACATGGGGAAGATGGGTATCGAGGGATATGGGCCAAGTGCAGGCAATTGGGACTAGCTTAGTGGTATAAACTGGGCGACATGGACATGTTGGGCCGAAGGGCCTGTTTCCATGTTGTAACTTCTATGATTCTATGCTGTAAGGAGAACAATCCCAGCTTCTCAGTCTCTCCACATAACTGAAGTCCCTCATCCCTGGTACCATTCCGCCAATGGTGAGAATCCAGTTTGTTTTTGAATCCCTGAATCTGCCATCAGTCCACAACTCTCTGGTCTTCTAAACGTATGTAGGCCAACCATTGACATCCCTCACTGACCAGCAGTATTTTGGGGGACCGGTTTGGGCCTCTCTTCCCCCCAGTAACACTCCTGCCCAAGTCCTGGTGCTCATGGAAAGGATCTCAGACACTGCATAAAATAGAGGGAAAATCTCACGTGAATAAAAGTTCACGGGCAGCCAATTTATGCACAGCAAGATCCCACAAACAGCAACGAGATAACGACCAGATAATCTGTTTTGCTGGTTGAGGGATAAATATTGGCCAGGACATTGGGAAGAACTCACCTGCTCTTCTTCCAATAGTGGCCGTGAGATATTTTACGTCCACCTGAGAGGGCAGACGGGGCCTCGGTTTAATATCTCATCTGAAAGACAGCACTTCCGACAGTGCGGCGCTCCCTCAGCACTGACCCTCCGACAGTGGCGGTGCTCCCTCAGTACCGACCCCCCGACAGTGCGGCGCTCCCTCAGCACTGACCCTCCGACAGTGCGGCGCTCCCTCAGCACCGACCCTCCGACAGCGCGGCGCTCCCTCAGCACCGACCCTCCGACAGTGCGGCGCTCCTCAGCACCGACCCTCCGACAGTGCGGCGCTCCCTCAGCACCGACCCTCCGACAGTGCGGCGCTCCCTCAGCACCGACCCTCCGACAGCGCGGCGCTCCCTCAGCACCGACCCTCCGACAGTGCGGCGCTCCCTCAGCACCGACCCTCCGACAGTGCGGCGCTCCCTCAGCACCGACCCTCCGACAGTGCGGCGCTCCCTCAGCACCGACCCTCCGACAGTGCGGCGGTCCCTCAGCACCGACCCTCCGACAGTGCGGCGCTCCCTCAGCACTGCACTGCAGTGTCGGCCTAGATTATGAACTCAAGTCTCTGGAGTGGGACTTGAACCCACGACCTTTGGACTCAGAGGTGAGAGTGCTGCTCACTGAGCCACAGGTGACACAGGCAACTATCCCTTCAAAGGAATTTATGGCTCTGTTCAGCTAACACCAGAAAAGTGACCATGAAGCTGTCGAATTGTCATAAAAACCCACTGGGTCACTAACGTCCTTTAGGGAAGGAAAGCTGCCGTCCTTACCCGGTCTGGGCCTACACGTGACT
Source organism: Heptranchias perlo (assembly GCF_035084215.1). Taxonomy (NCBI): domain Eukaryota; kingdom Metazoa; phylum Chordata; class Chondrichthyes; order Hexanchiformes; family Hexanchidae; genus Heptranchias; species Heptranchias perlo. The sequence continues at coordinate 2,910,853 of NC_090343.1, forward strand.
CCAGTCCCACACTACGGTGTTTGACGATCACCACCCTCCGGGCACCTTGTTATGGGCAATAAATACTTTCTTGTCAGCACCACCCACATTCCAAGAACAATAAATAACAAGAATTCCACATTCCAACCGCCCCCTGCTTAAAGACATTTCACTAACCTCCCTTTTTAAGTCTTTTTGTAATGACCTTTAAAATTTGTGCCCCCATCATTACTGTCTGACCCACCAGTGGAGACAATCAATCATTATTTACCTTTGCAGAACCTCTTGAAGATCTCCACTGAAAAAAGTCCTTCCTTCTCAAGTCTCATAAACCGGTGCCCCTCAATCCCTGGTTACAGCCCAGAGAATCCACACAACCGCCTCTCCATCGGGTTTAGGCCCTTTCGACAATGGGGCCCAGAACCCTACAGAATGGGGGGGGAGTGGGGGGAGTGGAGGTGGGGGGAGGGGGTGGAAGGGGGGAGGGGGTGGAAGGGGGGAGGGGGTGGTAAGGGGGAGGTGGGGTGGAAGGGGGGAGGGAGAGGGGGAGGAGAAGAGGGTGGGGGGAGAGGGTGGAGGCGGGCAGGCAGGGGGGGCAAGGGCACGGGGGCAAACAGGGAGGGGAAGAGGGTGTAGGCGGGCGGGGGGGACACAAGTGGGACGGGGGGTGAGGGGACTGGAGGGGAACGGGGAGGGGGAGAGGGTGAAGGCGGGGGGGGGGGAGGGGGGAGGGGGGAGGGGTGGAGGCGGGGCCGGGGGGGACCCTGGTTCGTTACTCATTTATTTCATTCTACACTCCAACTTATCAATAAACCAATAAAATTTGCCCAATCGAAGAATTCCCTTAACAAGATAAAGCCACAGAAAGGGCCAATCGAGTTTTGGGTTTTATGAATGGGGCAGAGTACAAGAGCAAAGAGGGAATGAGAATTTATTCGAGGCTGAGGTTTGAGGGGTTTGTTTTGGGCACCTCATTATAGAAAGGTCATTAAAAACATAAAGAAATAGGGAGGGAGGACGCTCGTGTGGAGGGTAAACGCCAGCACAGACCAGTCGGGCCGAACGGCCTGTTTCTGTCCTGTAAAATTCTACGTAAAGAACGTACAGCGTAGATTCACCAGGATGGTGCCAGGGACAAGAGATTGTAGTTATGAGGAGAGACTTGAGATACTGGGACTATTTCCAGTGGAGCAGAGACGGCTAAGAGGAGATTTAAGATTATGAAGTGACGAAAGGTCATCAATTTAAAATTATCACGGAGATTGTGAGGAGTGAGGTTCGGGAAATTTATCAGTGGTTTGTTGAAGCACGGAATGAGTCACCACAGAGAGTGGGTGAGGCAGAGGCCGTTGCATCTTTTAAGGGAAAACTGGATGATAACTTGAGGCAGAGGACGATGGAGAGCGGGACAGTGGGATTAGTTTGGGATTGCTCTATCAAAGAGCTGGCAGAAGTTCTTTCCTTCTTTTAATGGCCTACTCGAACACTGGTTAGAAAGTTCTTTGGATGAGAATTTAGGAGGCATGGTTAGTAAGTTTGCAGATGACACCAAGATTGGTGGCATTGTGGACAGTGAAGAAGGTTATCTAGGATTGCAACGGGATCTTGATAAATTGGGCCAGTGGGCCGATGAATGGCAGATGGAGTTTAATTTAGATAAATGTGAGGTGATGCATTTTGGTAGATCGAATCGGGCCAGGACCTACTCCGTTAATGGTAGGGCGTTGGGGAGAGTTATAGAACAAAGAGATCTAGGAGTACAGGTTCATAGCTCCTTGAAAGTGGAGTCACAGGTGGATAGGGTGGTGAAGAAGGCATTCGGCATGCTTGGTTTCATTGGTCAGAACATTGAATGCAGGAGTTGGGATGTCTTGTTGAAGTTGTACAGGGCATTGGTGAGGCCACACTTGGAATACTGTGTACAGTTCTGGTCACCCTATTATAGAAAGGATATTATTAAACTAGAAAGAGTGCAGAAAAGATTTACTAGGATGCTACCGGGACTTGATGGTTTGAATTATAGGGAGAGGTTAGACAGACTGGGACTTTTTTCCCTGGAGAGTAGGAGGTTAAGGGGTGATCTTATAGAAGTCTATAAAATAATGAGGGGCATAGATAAGGTTAGATAGTCAAAATCTTTTCCCAAAGGTAGGGGAGTCTATAACGAGGGGGCACAGATTTAAGGTGAGAGGGGAGAGATACAAAAGGGTCCAGAGGGGCAATTTTTTCACTCAAAGGGTGGTGAGTGTCTGGAACGAGCTGCCAGAGACAGTAGTAGAGGCGGGTACAATTTTGTCTTTTAAAAAGCATTTGGACAGTTACATGGGTAAGATGGGTATAGAGGGGATATGGGCCAAGTGCAGGAAATTGGGACTAGCTTAGTGGTATAAACTGGGCGACATGGACATGTTGGGCCGAAGGGCCTGTTTCCATGTTGTAACTTCTATGATTCTATGGATCAACAGTTCTGGAGATGTGATTGAGAGTTTGCCTTTGACCCCTGGGCTGAGTCTCGGAGGGAGGGGGGGGGAGAGGAGGGAGGGGAGAATTGTACTTAATTTTTAAATCTAACAGAAGCGGTCACCAAAACCTGAAGAGGGTGCCCAGAAAGAGCCACAAATCGTTGTTTACTGGGCAAAGACATTTGAAATAACGTCTTCAAAGTCAAAACCATGGGTTTAATATTCCTCCATAAAACTAGCTGCAGTAAGGCCAAAACTTCATAGAATCATAGAAGTTTACAACATGGAAACAGGCCCTTCGGCCCAACATGTCCATGTCGCCCAGTTTATACCACTAAGCTAGTCCCAATTGCCTGCACTTGGCCCATATCCCTCTATACCCATCTTACCCATGTAACTGTCCAAATGCTTTTTAAAAGACAAAATTGTACCCGCCTCTACTACTGCCTCTGGCAGCTCGTTCCAGACACTCACCACCCTTTGAGTGAAAAAATTGCCCCCTCTGGACCCTTTTGTATCTCTCCCCTCTCACCTTAAATCTATGCCCCCTCGTTATAGACTCCCCTACCTTTGGGAAAAGATTTTGACTATCTACCTTATCTATGCCCCTCATTATTTTATAGACTTCTATAAGATCACCCCTAAACCTCCTACTCTCCAGACTTCTGGTCATTGTCTCATTGCAATGAAGTCACTGGTAGATAATCTAGAGAGAAATGACCAAACAAGGAGTCGGTGTTCCTGTGCGAGTGTTGGATTATTGAACAAGGACTGAGTGACCTTGGAAAAAAGCCTCCCATTTAACTCTCCACAAGAACACAAAATGGGGAATGAGAAACAGCCACTCAGTCCCACTCCCCTCCACAGACCCGATAACCAGCTCGAGCCCATTTCATCTCTCCAAGGGGAAGTTCTCCATAAATACTCCTTGATCCCCAAAGGTAACCGGAAGACACCTCGCCAATATTCACGGGTGTGCGGCGCGTGCTGTGGGATGAGATGGGCACGTGGAGCTGTTTCTTATCCCGTGCTCTCTTCTAAACACAAGCGGTCCAGGACATAAAAGAACTTGTCTTTATATGGCGCTCTACAGCCAATGAAGTACTTTTGAAATGTATTCAATGTTGTAATGTAGGAAACGCAACAGCCAATTTACGCACAGCAAGATCCCACAAACAGCAATAAACGACCAGATAGTCTGTTTTAGGTGTTGA